>NC_061101.1:55196649-55231649 GCF_015104395.2 Macrobrachium nipponense | reverse complement strand
CTGGAATACTACCTTGGGAATAGACCGCCTGGGATTACCCTGTATCCCTCTGACAGATTCCAATTCATTGTTTGATTGATGATAGCGGTCAAAAGTCAGGAGAAAGTGGAAATCGTATTAGGAGCCAGTGCTAAAGGATTATTCCAAAATCCGCCATTGTCATGAAAGAAATAACTGAGACCGTCAGGTCTTGGGATAATCCTGTGGCCATATTTTCAAGTTGATTTTCCAACAGATGACCCGAGGGCGCCGACCTGACCTTTTATACCACGCTACTGCGTTGCCATGTCGTACAGGGTTGTAAATGTGTGAATCGGTTTCGCCGTAGGCTGCAGCGCAATTAGGAGGCCCACGTGCTTCGCGGCGGAAAGAAACAACGACGGCGAACAATGCAGGTGACCCTAGCGCGTACCCCGCAGCAGTCACGTGGGTCCACGTGCAATGCCTGGAGCTACGTCAGGAGACATTTGGCGTGACCACCCACGACTTGTTTTGAACATTTCAAAACTGGAGTGGGCTACGGCGCCCTAGTGGGCGGAGCTTAGCACCCGGACGACACGTCGCGTACGTTTACGATTTTACGTGTGTTTTACGTTACATTTACGGTTTACTGACGTGAGCTGTTGCCAACTACCAATTTCCGCTCATGCGTGGCCGTGCGTGCGTTGATACGTGAATGTGTGACCTTAGCATAAGGCCCCACCGAATCCGGCGCGGCGTGTTGCGTGCGTCCAACACGGCTACGCGTTTTGTGCGTTTCGATCAACTGTCATATTAGTTAAACACGAGTGGCCCCACACGGCGCATGAGCGTGCGTGGCGTCAGGTGCGTTACCGGACTAGACGCACAAGGAACAAAACAGTTTTGTTTTTAGCCGCACGTGGACGTGCGTCTCCGAGCTGGGGTCCGAATGAAGGAAGAAATTGTGGTAGACCTACAACAACCTGCATTTGAACCACCAGCCCAACTTTGAGTTATAATCAAATGTGATGATTTGTGGTTTATTATAAGGATTAACGTTTTTTTTTATTATATTCTAATGGATACATTTATGTAAATATCTTTGTTTCAGAGTTCCTGTATCAAAGTGTTCAGTTCACACACAATTCTACGTATCTTAATTTTTGTATTAAATAAAATAAAGTGCAACTTTAATTTCGAAATCAGTAATCCTCCCTCAGAGTTACTACAAGTTTCTTACGTTGATACGGATCTTCTGTATTGTTATCAAATTTTGATATTCGAGATATAATGCCCTCGTGAATTAAGTCAAAGGTTTTTCCGCGCCATCCGACAATATTTTAAAAAAAACTTGTCTGGACGCTATCGTAACTATGAAGAGTTTTTGCATATTCACTCTTTCCTCATCTAATGTTTTATGTCATAAGTCCAGATTTTCCTACTGTTCAACGCCTCTAAATTGGGTTACAGCACCGAGTCAGAGGAAAACCTGGCGCGCTCCCTTCATAACGGCAACTACTGGTGAAGTTTGAATTGTCCGTCTTATAACCGTCACTCGTGTGTCTGGTTGGGCCACACTCGCAGAAGACGGAGACGCTTGTAGACGGATAGCCGTGTTGCACGCACGCGACTCGCCGCGACGGATCCGGTGGGGCCTTAGCTTAGTCTTCCACGTCCTCTTGTTCCTTACGGTATCCATGAGAGCAGCATAAATAAAAATCTGAACTAAAGATATAATCCATATGTCCACCTTTATGGCAGCTCTGACCTTGCTTCCCATGGCGAAGAAAAAACAATAAGTTAGATGCTGCCAAGGATAAATTGATTGGGGCCCTTTTAACTGAAATAATAAATAAATAAATAATAAAAAGGCTACGCGTTTAATTTGGTAGAAAGTGCTTTGATGTGATGGGTAGTAGTCAAGGGTAGCTAACAGTCTCTGGAACAAACCTTTCCAAGAGGAAAGGGTTTTATATATATATATATATATATATATATATATATATATATATATATATATATATATTATATATATATATACACTCACAGCACACACACACACACACACACACACACACATAACACATTTTGTATATATATATATATATATATATATATATATATAATATATTATATATATATAAATATTCACAACTATTGAGCCACAATACCATTTAATAGGCAATTCACTCTACCTTGAGAATAACTTACACCTAAGGGGAATTATAACTGATAGGTGCTTCGTCTCCGGGTGGTCTGAGTTACTCTCTAAAGTTGTTTCTAATCAAGGCATAGGATAGTGGACTGAATAAACGGTATTTGGGTTCATAAAAAAATAGTACGATTTTACGTGACAAAAATGCATCCTTAAAAAAATCATTTATGTAGGGGGTATGTATATGTATGTTTTGTATGTGTTTGTTAGTTTCAACACTTGCATACATATGCACGAGCAAATACATCTGAAGTGTATGAATACAGAAAATATTGAATGTATTAACAGACGGTTGAGGGACGCACTGATGGATATAGGACATGTTACTAAGGCTGGGACCCAATAAGTCCCTCGGCTCCATTGTGATAAGTTTGATTTAAACAAGTACAACTTTTATAATATGAAATCTGAGAGAATATTCTACAGTCAGTGGCAAATGCAGCTTCATGGTATCAAGCCTAATTACTATTATCAAAAGTTTGGGGGGAGCTTTTAATTTCAGCTTTTTTCTGTGGCAATGACCAGCTGGTGATGACTGATGACATCTGTTTCTCTGTCGCTCCCAACATTCGTCGGAGTTCTGTATCACGTGTGATTAATAGTTATGCGATCTATCTGGCTTCTATGACTGCCATTGGGAGACTTCCACGTGAATTTATGGACGTCCTTTTGTTGGGGAAAAAAATTGGACTTTCTCCAGTTATGGAAATATTTGCACTGCAAAAGCTAGTACGATGGACTTTATTTTCGTTTGCGATCTCTTCCAGGCTTACCTTAAATATTATATCCTACAAAACTTCAGAGCTCCTACCTACTTTTTGCATTCACATAACAAACAACAGTTCTCATATCTCTTTTTCATAGTTTATCTATTGCATTCATCACTTATTATCAAATTAATTTTGTATTTCTTCAGGAAGTTTATTCACTGGTGCATAGCACACTATAATACTCTCACTGCATTGTTTTATTTTAAATCTCGCCAACAATAACCTACAACTCAATGTTCTCCAGTCAGTTAGTGCCGCATTCTCTGCATTTGTTAGGGTCATGCCCACTTCTCCTGCTCTATCCAAATAAAAACTCATTACCCTCTTCCAATGTCTCTTTTCCTGATCATTTACTCCATTATTCATAAACAGCTAACATGTTCTGTCTTTCCAATCTGATTCAAGGTTCCTATATTCCAAATTTCCTATCCATCTGACTGGCAAAATCAGTAGTCGTTTGTAGCATATAGTTCTTAGCAGACTGAGGTCAATGAAGCCTACCATTGCCTACTGGATTTGATCAGTGTTCTGCCACATGTCCAGAGTTGCAACCAAGGAGACATAACTGATTTAATGTCTAAACCCTATCCAGTATCTAATTGCCAGTGACTACTGACAGTCCCCATCAGCAAGATTACAACTTCCGACTGTGGACGATGATACCACTTAATGATGCGTGAACCTAGAGGGAGGAGCGTGGCCACCGGGAGACGCTGCTTGTACGCTGAGCCCTGGTCGAAAGAAGTAATCCTTCAGTTCCGTGCAATGAGCGAGTTTATAAGAAGAACAATGTATATAAAATCAGTGTGCCTGCGCTGTCTATAGAATTCTAATCGTGACTGTTTAAATTCAGCAATGTCACGAAGTATATGCCAAACAAAATCTTACACGGAGTAATACAAAAGCAAAAAACGATTTATCCTAGCTATGAACCATCAACAAGTGTACGTGTGTTTTAGAGAGAGAGAGAGAGAGAGAGAGAGAGAGAGAGAGAGAGAGAGGTTAATGATTCCGCGTACATTCTGGAAGAAGATCCACTGAAATAATCTGCTAAGAAAAAGTAATTCCATACATAAAAGTCCAAATCTGAAGTCAAACAAAATATAACCAGATAGAGCTAAATAAACGCCCAGTGTTGGAGCTGAATTTTTCTTTGTAACAAATTACTTAATCACTAGAAAACAACAAACTGCCCAACAAAAAAAAAAACTAATGAAACAACGATAACGACATTACAAAACAACAATGCTAGTCTGCAGCACAAACAAAAATGATAATAGCTAACGATTTGTTTCAAAATTCATTACAAATGATAATGTTCGCCTACGTGGAACCTTTATCAATGATTCCCAGCGTACTCAAGGCAATTACTTTCATTCGCTTCACTGGGTATTAATAAACGTTCTCCACACGTAATTGAATCTTGTCTTTTTTATCAACGATATTATAAATCTTTAAGTGGTAATGATGGTAATGGCCGCTTTACCGATTAACGCAAGGTCTTCTGATATATCTGAAAAGCAGTTAATATGTTCACAGTTCAATCAGTACAAATGTCACGTGTTTTTCAATACCCTGACTTATCAATTTCTCTTCCCATTTGATTTTGACGAAGTTTTTCATTTGAAACTTGATTTCCTCAGTTTTAAAAACAAGCCTTTTGTTTAATTACAAAATTATTAACTTAAAAACAATTCTTTTTCGGGAGAAATATAGTATATACTAGTCTGTGTAGTTATACTGTTTTTGCCTTGGTATGCGTTTCCATTTTTTTCTTTAAATAATAAACGGCAGTTCACCTTAGATGAGCAGTTGTCCTCAAACATCAACGCTTTTCTTTTTGGGCAATTCATTTATTTGAATTATGAAGATGATAACCTTTACCAAACAAATTACTACACTAGTTATTAGAGCGTGAGGGTTGAACTAGGTTACGAGCGATGGCAAAGTTATCAATCTAAATGGAGAGAGAGAGAGAGAGAGAGAGAGAGAGAGAGAGAGAGAGAGAGAGAGAGAGAGAGAGAGAGAGAGGTTAAATGATGATTAGGCTGAATCAAATACTCTTAAAGTAAATATTATATAATTAATAAAGACGATTTCTAATGGCTACTGTCTCAAGTCATCCTTTAATCCTAATAAAAAGAAACACGTGCCATTCTTCCATCACCTGTCTCAGGTCAAGGATTGGTATTTGATCAGTTTTTCATCAGGGATGGTCAAAGGTCACACTCCAGCTCGACAGATTATTTGCCATAATACCCAAATCTTCCATATCTTCTAGGTAGCATTTCTAATAGTTTAACTCTCCTCTGGTGTACATAGTTAAATGTGGAGTGGTTTGGTTTTTGCCTTGCCTAAAAAACAAAAAAAAAAAATTAAAAAAAAACACATTTTGTTCAAACATTTATATTTTATAAGGAGTGTTGTTTTGCCTCTAAAAAATAACACCTTTGGTTTGAATAGTTATATAAGGAGTGTTGTTTTGCCTCTAAAAAATAATACCTTTGGTTTGAATAGTTATATAAGGAATGTTGTTTTGCCTCTAAATATAATACCTTTGGTTTAAATAGTTATATAAGGAGTGTTGTTTTGCCTCTAAAAAATAATACCTTTGGTTTAAATAGTTATATAAGGTAGTGTTTGTTTTGCCCTCTAAATAGTAATACCTTTTAGTTCCATTTAAAGTAGTTAGATAAAGGAGTGTTGTTTTTGCCTCTACAAAAAAAAAATAAACACCTTTGATTTAATAGTTATTAACAAGAGTTGTTTTTTTTGCCTCTAAAAAATAATACCTTTGGTTTGAATAGTAATATAAGGAGTATTGTTTTGCCTCTAAATATAATACCTTTGGTTTAAATAGTTATATAAGGAGTGTTGTTTTGCCTTTTTGCTAACATATATAGGACCCTCCTAGCTGGTTCTTTTGAAATAGTTAAGGATAAGGAGTGTGTTTTTGCCTATACCAAAATATAATACCTTTGGTTTAAATAGTTATATAAGGAGTGTTGTTTTGCCTCTAAAAAATAATACCTTTGGTTTAAATAGTTATATAAGGAGTGTTGTTTTGCCTCTAAATATAATACCTTTGGTTTAAATAGTTATATAAGGAGTGTTGTTTTTCCTCTAAAAAATAACACCTTTGATTTAAATAGTTATATAAGCCGTGTTGTTTTGCCGCTAAAAAATAAAACCTTTGGTTTAAATAGTTATAAAAGGAGTGTTGTTTTGCCTCTAAAAAGTAACACCTTTGGCTTAAATAGTTAAATGAGAATTGTTGTTCTGCCTCCAAAAAATAACACCTTTGGTTTAAATAGTTAATGAGGAGTGTTGTTTTGCCTTTGGTTTAAATAGTTAAATGAGGAGTGTTGTTTTTCCTCTAAAAAATAATGCCTCTGGTTTAAATAGTTAAATGAGTGTTGTTTTGCCTCTAAAAATAACACATTTGGTTTAAATAGTTATATGAGGAGTGTTGTTTTGCCTCTAAAAATAATACATTTGGTTTAAATAGTTATATAAGGAGTGTTGTTTTGCCTCTAAAAAATAACACCTTTGGTTCAAATAGTTAAATGAGAAGTGTTGTTCTGCCTCCAAAAAATAACACCTTTGGTTTAAATAGTTAAATGAGGAGTGTTGTTTTGCCTCCAAAAAATAACACATTTGGTTTAAATAAATGAATGAGGAGTGTTGTTTTGCCTCTAAAAATAACGCCTTTGGTTTAAATAGTTATATAAGGAGTGTTGTTTTGCTTCTAAAATATAAAACCTTTGGTTTAAATAGTTGAATGAGGAGTGTTGTTTTGCCCCTAAAAAACAACACCTTTTGTTTAAATAGTTAAATGATTGTTGTTTTGCCTCTAAAAATAACACCTTTGGTTCAGATAATTAAAGGAGGAGTGTTGTTTTGCCTCTAAAAAATAACAAAGAAATCGAGGGATTTCTCTCTACAGAGCATTAAAAAATTGAAACTTTTTTTTTGCTAATAAAATTACTAATTTAAGAAGCTCATATGTCAATACAAAAGCTTACCACTATCCTTGCGTTGTTTAAAGCGATTTTTTAAAATTGGGCCTACAGGGATTACTCGTAATACAGGTTTCCATTAATCTTTGTCATAAAGTACTACAGAACAACAGATGTTTCGCAAAATTTAGGTTGTAACACGTCCTACATGTCAAAATCTGGCGTTTCGCCGTCAATACTTATTCGACGACTGATTCTAAAGACCAGTTACCACTTCTACCTATTATAACTTACTAGATATAGATACACTGCTATTATTTGATCCATTCAAGTGACCGGCGAGGACCTTTCACTATGAAAGAAAACTGAAATGTTGTTGACCTGTAAGCTACCCTATGACCTTGCATGTTACGTAAAGGCAAACAAAAAATATTTCGGGAAAAATAACCATTGGCATGTCAGGTACCTACCTATCAAGCTTAATCCAAATCAGAGATGATGATAATAATAATAATAATAATAATAATAATAATAATAATAATAATAATAATAATAATAATAATAATAATAATGAAGCATAGACGTCATTACTGTTATGTGGGGAGTCACCCTTTCCCAGAGGGTCACATTAGAAATGAAATCAAATCCCTTCAATATGATGATCATTTTGCAATCGTTTCAGTTTATCCCAAGTGACTGGACGTCCGCCCAGAGTTTCTTGATTATCTTCTCGTTTGGCCGTAAATTTTTGGCCATTTATGCCCACAGAGACAGTACCTTGCTTAATTAAACTTTCACGTGGGAGACTTGTATCTATCTAACCTCTTCCGCCATATTTCTTGAATAAAGCTTCGATGGAAAGCCCGCTTGTACATTTTCGCTTACTCGGGGAGGAATCCTACAAACAACCTTGTTGTTGTTGTTGTTGGCTGGGTAGGAGAGCCTAAAAAGGTCTGAAAAAGGTGTTTTGCGTTGAGCTAAAGATACAGGAATTGTATGTAAGGATATTTATGATTTATTAGAATGAAAATGTTTAAAATAAATAATGGGCATGTTAAACAGTACAGAACAATTATTTCTACTAAAATACAACATATTTGTTTCAATTTTCGCTGGTGAAACAAGGATCTAGTTGACCGTAGATTTTAGCATGTTTTAATTTACGTTAATAATATAATGCTTACAATTTATGAGTGAGGCGAAAATCTTGCGCGTACCAAGTAAGTTGGAGGTCGGGTCACGCCTTGATTTTTCTTTTTTCTTACAGTGAATGACTTCTTTGAGGATGGGAAGGTAGTGTTCCCTATTTGGAACTTTCGGATCGAGAGCATCTAATTTTATAAGCTCCAAGAAATATTTCTTAAAAAGGGTTTAGTTATTCTTTAAAAAAATCCATTGTGCATTTTCCCTGGGATTCAGTTAAACAAATTTTTACTTGCTACTGTGAAAACGTTCTTAATTACCCCAAAAATCACAGAAAGAAATGTTCATGTCCTAGAAAATAAATAAATAAATAAGATAATAAAAAATTTTATGAAAACAGTTCGTTTGTCTTTCCAGTCTTTGAACACCAGATACCGCAGCTATATTCTTGTTTCGGAACAGTAATGGAAAAAACTAATATGATCGAATTTAGAGGCAAAAGGCATCTGTAGAGGACCTGACACATAAACAAACAAAATTTATTGAATTTATTCTCGAAATACCAAACTATGGGGACCACAACCTTCCAACCATGAATCGAAGAAGAAAGTCTTGGTTTTGTCACAAGGCTATGTATGGAAGGTCAATGCGTTACTTCGTTTGATCTAAACAGGAGTAAATAGCATAGAAAATCATTATACAAATTCGATTCAACCCAAATTCATTAACAAATGCCGAACTGTAACAACAACAAAAATGCCTCCAAACTAAAATTCATAAAATCAAACTAAAATGTTCAATTTTAGTTATTATGAAGTTTAGCGTACCAAATCGCCCCTACATTTTTCTCTGCAATCTGAGAAAATAGGCTTCAAAAATACTAATATCATACAGAACTTCGAAGTAAACTCGTCTTTTAAGGAAATTTGGATGGGAACTATGACAACGCAGACAACTGAAGTTTTATATTACAGAGCATCAGAAACTGAGACAATTCGGCTCGGAAACTCGAAAACTAAAAATAAACGAGTTACGCCAGTTCGTCAAAATAGCGACGTAATAATGCTAATCACGTTAAAATAAAATTTTTAATTTTTAATCCAGAATAATAGTTTGCTTTAAACAAAACAAAAGCCGAAAATGTTTTTGTTTTGTTTAAAGCAATCTATTATTAATTAATGACAAACAACCTTGCTGAACTAAATAAAAGTCTGTGCGTTCAGATAAAACCGATTCATGTTTAATAAACATACACACACACACACACACACACACTTTAGAAACCGCACATGAAACGGCAATAAAACTCTTACAAACTTATGTGGGACACGAAGGGAAAAAAGCCGCTAGTATTTAGCGCCGACCGCAAAAATACGTATGTCCTTTAAAATATTGAAAAGTTTCCGAGAGAGAGAGAGAGAGAGAGAGAGAGAGAGAGAGAGAGAGAGAGAGAAAGGAGGGGTTGAGGTGAGACTCAAGGTTCAGAAGAGACATCGGACGATGAGGCTCCTAATGGAGAGAGAGAGAGAGAGAGAGAGAGAGAGAGAGAGAGAGAGCTCATTAGGCTCTTACGCGTTCATTAAGTGTGCAAACAAACATAACTCAAGCTTATTAAGACATTTCCTTGTGGTTGGTGCCCCACTTGCGGTCAGCACAAGCACCACTAAATGCGAGAGGTTACAATGGGCCTGTGGTATGCTTGCAGCAGTCATAAAGTAAAACTGAAAGCAGAGGCCATTAATGTCAAAAGCGGCCAGAAAGGTAACGCATGATATCAGATGCCCTTCCTGAAGGGGAGCGTCGCCTCTATATTTTTATTTCCTCGTTTATTTTCGTCTCTTATAATAAACTCGACAGCATCTCATTATAACTGTGAAATCAGTAATCGGATACCTTCGAAAATAAAGGATGAACAGCGCCAGTGGATTTACAACGAAGCCCTGACGAGGTTTTTTACAGTATCGTATCATCAGCCTGTAACCTATACCAAAGGGGAGAGAGAGAGAGAGAGAGAGAGAGAGAGAGAGAGAGAATTATTTATATATTCAAAAGCAGAAAGAACAAAGGGCAGTTAATCTCATGTCTGGAGCGTCACTTATTTATACCCAGATGTAAAGATATTTTTCAGAAATATAATTAAATGAGGATAAAATCGGCCTGTGCAACACGGGTGAGTGCAAGAACTATTACAAAAGAGGTGTTCGTTTAGGTTATATATATATATATATATATATATATATATATATATATATATATATATATATATATATATATATATATATATATATTATAGAGGTAGAAGCCACAAAGGTAAGTGAAAAACAATGGAGTAGCTACAAGAGCTTTCTACTCAACGTCCTGCTAAATAAAGGACCTTACCTTACCTTACAGACCTTACAGTTCGTTCGGGTTGCCCCAGGTCCCTCAGTGTGACGCTGCCTCTAATGTCTACCAGAGAGTTGCTAGTACATCTTCCGGTATATTTTGCATCTTCCAATCTTGGATGGTCTGGGATGCAGTTTAGATATTTGTCGAGCTTATTCTTAAACACTCTACGCTCACTCCTGATATATTCCTCAGATGAGCTGGCAACGCATGAATAGACGTTGCATTATCGATGCTGGTGCGTAGTGGATTAATGTCCTGTGTGCTTTCCTTATTTTTCCTGGTATAGTTTTGGCACTATTAATCTACCTCTGCTTGCTCTTTCTGATATTTTTAGTTCCATGATATTTTCTGTTATTCCTTCTATCTGTTTCCATGCCTGAATTATCATGTAGCGTTCTCTTCTCCTTTCTAGACTATATAATTTTAAGGATTGTAGTCTTTCCCAGTAGTCTAGGTCCTTAACTTCTTCTATTCTAGCTGTAAAGGACCTTTGTACACTCTCTATTTGTGCAATATCCTTTTGATAGTGTGGGTACCATATCATATTGCAAATATTCAAGTGGACTACGAACATATGTTTTATAAAGCATAATCATGTGTTCAGCTTTTCTTGTTTTGAGTGCCGTAATAACAACTTCCATTTTTGCTTTACATTTTGCCAACAGAATTGCTATTTTGATCATTGCATAACATGTTCCTATTCATCATCACACCTAGGTCTTTAACTGCTTCCTTATTTGTGATTGTCTCATTATTAGGTCCCCTATATGCATATAGCTTTCCTTCTCTGTCTCCATAATTTATTGATTCAAATTTATCAGAGTTAAATACCATCCTATTTACCTCTGCCCAATCATATACTTTGTTAAGGTCTCTTTGTAGAGCGTTCCTATCTTCATCACAAGTAATTTCTCTACTTATTCTTGTGTCATCAGCGAAACTACTCACTACCGAATCCTTAACATTACTGTCTATGTCTTCAATCATAATAACAAACAATATTGCAGCTAGCACCGTACCTTGTGGCACACCGGATATTACCTTGGTTTCATCCGATTTCTCATCGTTTGCAATAACTATCTGTTTTCTGTTGTGTAAAAATTCTTTTAACCATCTTCCTACTTTATCTACGATATTGTGTTTTCTAATTTTCTTTCTGCTAATATATTATGGTCTACTTTGTCAAAAGCTTTTGCAAAGTCTAGATAAACCACATCTGTTTCATTTCCGCTTTTCATATTTTTGAATATGTTCTCACGGTGGACTAACAGTTGGGTTTGTGTACTTTTTCCGGGTACGAAACCGTGTGTCCTATATTAAACAATTATTTTTTATTAAATGTTTCATAATATTTTTCTTCATTACCCTTTCATACACTTTTCATAATATGTGATGTTAGACTCACAGGCCTATAATTACTTGCCTCTAGTCTTGATCCACTTTTGAAAGTAGGGGTGGGATATATGCTAATTGTGCTCATCATCATCTTGCCTGTATCTACACTTTGTCTTAATAATATTGCAAGTGGCTTTGCGATAGAATGAACTACTTTCTTTAACAAAATAGCAGGGACTCCATCCGGCCCTGCAGCAGCTCCATTTTTAATTTCATTAATTGCCTGCACAATATCAGCTTCATTAATTTTCTATGTCAGCTAAATATTCACTATTTTCTTCCCTTACTTCTATATCATTATCTTCATTATCTATTCTAGGGGTGAATTCTCTCTTATATCGTTCTGCCAGTATGTTTGCAAATTTCCTTTTTTTCATTCGTTAATCTCCTTCAATTCTCAGAGGGCCTATTTCTATTATTCTTTTATTCATCTTCTTCGCATATGAGTATAATAGTTTGGGGTTTTGCTTGATTATTTAATAGGGTTTTTTCTTCCAAGTCCCGTTTTTCATTTTCTTTTGATTGTATAATCTTTTGTTCTGCATTTTCTATCTTGCTTTTTAGTTCTATACTTTCCCATGCATTTTTTTCTTTTGCAAGACCTTTTTTCCACTTTCTGATTTTCTGGAACAAGATCCTTCTGTCTCTTGGTATGCATGAATGATGTTTACTTTTCTTCTTTGGTATATATTTATCCACTATTTTCTCCAATATTTTATATAATATCTCCGTATTTACCCTTATGTCATCACTTACGAAAAATGTTATCCCAATCTTTGTTTAATTCTTCATTAATTTCTGACCATTTTATATTTTTACTGTAGAAGTTGTATTTTCCATATCCTTCCCACTTTTTCATTTCTTGCTTATCTCTATTTTCACTTGCTTTGGAATGAACTATTAATTCTATGACATTATGGTCTGAAATACTCGCATTATAAACTATTATTTCTTTAACATAATTCATCTCGTTCACAAATACTAGGTCTAAAAGTATTTTCCTTTCTTGTTGGCAGGTGATTTATTTGTTGAATGTTGTATTCTAGTAGCATATCTAATAGCTTTTCAAATTGCCTCTTATCTTCTGCACTACTATTACTCTCTTTTTTATATGTATAAGTACAACCACAATCTCCTATTCGGTTTCTTTCCATTTCTACCGAAAGGAAAGTTGAAGTCCCACCCCAGATAGGGAGGAAATAGTCCAGGTCCTTGTGATTTCTACATATATCATCCAATTTTTCAATTATTAAGTCAAACTCTTTAGTATTAGGAGGTCTATATATTACTATGTTCATCAATTTTTCAGATTCAAATTCTACCGCTATTAGTTCACATTCTGAGTTACTATATTTCTCATATATTTTTTCCTTGTTTTTTGTCTTTCCCATATATTGCGGTTCCCCCTTGATTCCTATTTTTTCTATCTGATCTATAAGTTTGGAACCCTTTTATTTGATCATCATTCCCAGTCTCTTGGGAATACCAGGTTTCACTTATATTCATTATATCTATTTTCTTTTCATTTGGGTTAGTTCTTCTAAGTACTCTATTTTTCTTTTTGAGTTACTCGTAACTAAACCCTGCGCGATTCATCACTATGATGTTTGCGTGTTTTCTCCTCATTTAATATTGGTAGTAATAAGGATTTTCCCATGTCTCTTTCCTGTTCTGGTATGTTGTTCTTTTTTTCATTTCCAGAAATTCTGACATTAAAAAATCCAACTTTTCCATAATATTTGATCTTCCTTCATCATAATTATTCATTTTGTGTCTGAATCTGCAATTTTCTCCGTTTCTGCAATAATCCTCTTGCATAATAAATACAGTTATTATCTCTTGAGTAGAATTTCGGAGCTGATGCTTTGAAATTTTTTGCTGACACCTCTGCATATCTCATTTGTGGTTTGCTTTTCTCTTTTACCTGATATTCTTGATTTCTCTCTTTATTTGTTTCTTTCTTATTTTGGATTTTATTACTTGGTTGGTTATTTATTTGATTATGATTCATGGCTACAGGGTGCATATATTTGCATTTTTTTGTCGAACTTACATCCTTTTCCTTCTTTTAGTTTTTTTACATATTTTTGGATGCAGATCTCTGCAATCATCCCCATAGCCATCTAAGTATGCACATTTACCATATATTTCATAGTTTTTTGACATACCTTAGGATGTTTGTAGTACATCTTTCTCCAAATCTGCAATTCCCTCTTTTCAAAAGGTTGCAGATTTTGTCTTTCTTGTCTATTTTTTCCTCTTTCCCGTCATTGTGTAGATCTGGGTAGAGCCTCTTCGGGATTTGCTTTTCTGTTGTCATATCGTAATTTATTTCTTCGTAGGTATGCTGCTTTATTGCCTCATATGTAGTATCAATGAGTATCTCTGCATCCATACTTTTATCTTGTTCTTTGTTTTCCTTATTTTTTTCTGTCATTTCATTTTTGTTTACTTCTCTTCCGTTTTCCTCTTCTTCTTCTTTTTCTTCCTCTTCCTCTTCTTCTTCATCCTCAACTATTTGTACATTCAATCTTGATTTAATAACATTTGTCTATCCATGATCGACATGTTGAACAAAAAATTCTTGTATCTTTTCTCAAATCTTGCATTACCTCAGCACACTGTGGATGGGTCGGAATGTTGCATGCAGCACATTTTCTGATTAGGTTTTGTGGATTGACTATGCTATACCAAACCTTACACAGTTTGCATGCTTTTGGCATTCTTTTTCCTAATGCATCAATTAGGATATTCACAAGATTCACCTTATTCATTTTCTTTGTCGGAATATGTTGGTTTATGTATATTTTCTTTATGAGTCTCTTGACCACTTGGATTTTATTTGGAACTTCTTCAATTATTTTCAAGATGTTTTCATTAGATTTGTTCCAGTTTGAAGGATTATATCCTTCTAATATATCTATGAATGCTTTTGTATCTTTTTGGTTAGGACTGTTGCTGATTTCATAGAATGAGAAATGCCAGTTCCCTTCCTGCTACCTCATCGTATTGCGAATCTGCTAAAGATCTTTCAGCTACTCCATTCTTTCACTTTCTTTCGTGGCTTCTACCTTTATTTATATATTTATCACGTCCCAAACTTTTGTGATTCAGTTATGTATATTTATATATCATATATATATATATATATATATATAATATAATATATATATATATATATATATATATATACATACATATATATCTGATCACTCTTACACTTGATTTTATATATTAACCACCACTGGGAAAAAATAAAAAACGGTTAAAATTCCCCACCAGTCAAACATATTACGTCATAATTCCGATATAACAACAGGAAAATACCCCCAACTGGAAAAGGCGTTTGATCAGAATGGTTAACGTCTCGGCTAACACCTTTTATTCGACCATCATCTGTGATAATAACGCATCATACCACTATCTCCAAATTGACAAACCACCGACCATGTCAGATAGAAAGGCAGTCATCAGAGAATGGCTCATAAAAAAAAAAAAAGAGCAATCCCAGAAGGCGATGTTTTAAAGTCAGAATTCCTTGCAATGGTCAAGCAAGACACTTCAAGACATCCACGCAACTACCTTATTGATAACATTGCAATTCAACAGAGTTACAAAGTTGTTAAGACTTCCTCCTTATCACTGCCAGTACAACTCGACAGAATTAATATGGAGTTAAGTTAAAAATTGCACTGTAAAGAAATAATTTTGATATGGTGGACTTGAAACTCCCTTGTTAGGGACGCCATAGGCAATATAAAAAAAAGGCGTGATCCAACCTCCAGCTTACTCGCGGTGCGTGGTAATATCTACAGTAAAATAGCGCATTGTTTCACCAATGAAAATTAAAATAAATAAGCTATATTTTATCAGAAATAATTGTTTTCTACTGTTTAACATGCAAATTATTTATTTTTACATTTTCATTCTAATCATAAAGATCCAATCCGACAATTCCTGTATCTTTAAATCAACGTGAAACACCAACAACAACAAAGTAGTTTGCAGGCTTACTCCCCGAGTAAGAAGAAAACTGAACGAATGTGGTTGATCATGACTAGAAGCTTCAGGACAACGTGACTTCTATTGATCTTGCAACTGATCAATTTGCTGATTCTTTCATTATTGCTTTGGATTCTTCTAACGATGAGGTATTATAATATCTAATTTCCGTATGCAAATAATTGAGGTAAACTGCAAACCTTTTCAAACAACCAAAAGCTTTTTCTTTGAAGCCATAAAGGCGAAAAACTTTGTCAGCGGAAGTTGTAGCCCTTTTTATTAGCTGTAGAAGATTATTTCGAAACTGGGGCATGAAACGTTGAGAATGACTTCTAAAAGGGCACGGAAAATAGCGAGGATTATGAATAATTTATATACCACTGATGGAAGTAATATCTATTATTATTAATAGCATTATATTATTATTCTAGCTGAACCTGTTAACATACAATATCAGCATGCATATAGTTTCTACCGCCATCATTTCTAATACCATTACCACTTTCCATAATTTTGTTTGTTTGTTTGTTTGTATGGCATTTTACGTTGCATGGAACCAGTGGTTATTCAGCAACGATACCAACGGCTTTACGTGACTTCCGATCCACGTCGAGAGTGAATTTCTATCACCAGAAATACACATCTCTTACCCTTCAATGGAATGCCCGAGAATCGAACTCGTGGCCACCGTGGTGCCAAGCCAAGACCATACTAATCACGTCACTGAGGCGCTTTCACTTTCCATAATTAAAATACTCGAATGCTCAGTATATCAATATCCTTAATGGTTATTCTCTACGTCTTATATCCAGCTTAGTTTCAAAAGTTATCTGCATTTACTACTTGTACCCTTGCTTACTCCTAATTAGTCCACAAAAGTCGAAAGAACTGTCATTCCAAAGTCAAGGTTCTAATATCATTCCTGTTTCCGAATCCAGTTTGCAAAGCTGTCGAGGTCTTTTGCGGTCAAAGTTCAAAAAATCTTCGCCACCACCAGTCGAGCGAATGTTCAAAACTTGGCCAAAAGCCACACACTGAAGCACCTTCAGGAGACTGAAGAAGTGGGTGCACCTACCGGCTGAAGGTGACGCTGCAAGGATTTAGTACTGCCCAAAGTCTCAAGAGTAGATCTTGGTACTGCCTACAGTGCACCACGTGTGAAGAACTGGGTTACCATCAACATCAACGCATAATAAGGTGTTTTAATAATTATATCAGCGTTGGCACATTTTTTTTCCAGTGAACTTGACTGTAAGTTGAACCTTCTCTGAACATAATTCTTCATCCCCGTAGGAGGGAGGTGCCTTCAATGCACCTCATGCGGTGCACTGCAGGCGTTACTTGAGGTTCTTTGCAGCTTGCCTTCGGCCCCTAGCTGCAACCCCTTTTGTTCCTTTTACTGTACCTTCCTTCACATTTTCCTTCTTCCATCTTACTCTCCACCCTCTTCTAACGATTGATTTATAGTGCGACTGCTTTGAGGGTTTCCTCCTGTTACACCTTTCAAAGCTGTTACTGTCAATTTCCGTTTCAGCACTGAATGACCTCGTAGGTCATATTGCTTGGCCTCTGGATTAAACTCTATATTCAACTCAATTCAATTCATAATTCTTCATGAAATAGTTCTCAACTTGATCACTATGGTTTGCTGCCTGTTATACCAACAACCCAAGTCTTAATTATTAAGAAAAGACAAACAACCCAAGATTAACAAGAATGAAAGTGCTGAAAAAAATGAATAGAGAAAAACGAAACTATAAAGCAAGTGATTCCTCGGATAAATCCCCATCGCCCAGACACGCAAACAAACGCATCGCCCTCAATCCGAGCCAAATCTTCAGGCTAATCACTTCCCTCTACACACACACACACACACACCGTCCTGCAACGGCGATAATCCTCGCATCTGACCTTTATAAGGCAGGCGCGTTAACCTTTTGACCACTTATACCAAATCTGCGTGTCGCATACATCAAAAGCCAACGGCCTCAACAGAATGCACTTTACCGCCGCATTTAGCAGCCCCCATTCACCCTAGAGCCCCATAACTTCCCCTCATCATTTTCGCTCTCGAGACAACCCTTTCCAGCTTCTCCCACTCCCCCCCAACCCCTCAACCCCAACCCAATTCCCCACCTCCAACATCAGCGGCACTCCTCGGGATTGCGACGGAGCCGAGGAACTGAGGAGGAGGAGGAGGAGGAATATTGGCGCCCCTACGTCTATGGCCCGCCCGCCTCTTACGTGATCTGAATAAACGTCGATTAAAGACAACACCCACATTTCGTGACTGGGCACGCGTGCCCGGCTCATACCCACATCGGTATACGCATTTGGTTAGGGGAGAGATCCGTGGTTTACGCCACGATGTCCATCAGTCACAAGTTGCACGCGACCCTATACATACATTGTGTGTGTTTATATATATACATATATACTATATATATATATATATATATATATATATATATATATATATATATGAATTTTTATCACATCACCGTGATTCATATACATGCATTAAGCTAAAATGTCCTTTAATATACAATTCGCTCTACCTCGGAGTTAATATATTTTCCTATATGTTAACCGAAGGAGAATTTTTTGGTTGATAATTTCTTTCTCTCGTGGATTCGAACCAACGCGCTGAGGAGAAATCAAGACTTCAGTGACGTTAACCCTCTATTGTTGGCCGAGTCGGTAACTTCACTGAAGGCCTGATTTCTCCTTTGTGCGCTGGTTCGAATCCACGAGAGGACGATATTATCAACCAAAAAATTTCCCTTTGGTTAACATGTAGGAAAATATATTTCGAGGTAGAGCAAGTGGATATTAAAGGACATTTGTAGCTTAATGTGTGTGTGTGTATGTGTGTGTATTATATATATATATATATATATATATATATATATATATATATATATATACATATATATATATATATATATATATATATATATATATATATATACATATATATATACATACATATATATAATATATATATATATATATATATATATATACATATATATATATATATATATATATAAAGTTTAACGAAATAATAAATGAAATAAAAATGACAGCGAGGCAAGGATTGCAGGCAGCCAATCATAAATGCTGACTTTCCAAACAAAACCATTAAAAAATGCGCCAAAGTTTCTTCGGCGCAATGCAATCGAGTTTTCTGTACAGCGTATAATCAAGGCCACAGTAAATAGATCTATCTTTCGGTGATCTCGGTATAATGTTATATGAGCTGCGACCCATGTAACTTTAATCAAGGCCTGTCCTGTATAGTTGCCAAAAGCATTATTATGATTACTTTTAACTTTAAACAAAATAAAAACCATTGAGGCTAGAGGGCTGTAATTCGGTGTATTTGATGATTGGAAGGTCGATGATCAACATACCAATTTGCAGCCCTCTAGCCTCAGTAGTTTTTAAGACCCGAGGGCGGGAAGAAAAACTGCGAACAGACAAAGCCATCTCAATACTTCTCTCTCACAGACGACTACAAAGGCGACCACAGACTGCACTGACCGAGAACGGGAAATGCAAATGACGTCGGGCTCTCTTAAACAATTCCGAATGTAACATGATTGATGAAACACGAAGGGCATTTTGAATGACAAAGAGCCAGCTAATGCGAGTTCTGTAAGCGCCGTGCCAGAAAAGAGGAGGAAATGGTGATGCCCATGTCAACACCTCGGCCGTGGGTATTTCCTTAATGAGGGTCAGAATGGGAGTATATATTGAGAGCGTGGCGTTTTCCCTCGTCAGTGGAATGCAGGCTCTTCAACATAAGGCGGAAATGAAGGGATTCTTCTAGTTTACCCTCAGCATTCACGAATACAAACACGTCAAATGGGAAACCAAATATAACACCACAAATCAATGGTTGGCATACTTATAAAAAGAAAAACAGGGGAATTAAAATGCTCCGTGCATTTATAGTGCTCGACAGAGGTAGGCGTTGTTACATTTAGCTACACGAGTAAATAAACATCCGCTATAGAACAGCATATCCCTATATAAAACCACAATAAGGCTAGGCATGGGATTAGCAACTATGCCATATATATATATATATATATATATATATATATATATATCATATATATATATATATATATATATATATATATATATATATATATATATATAATGCTGGTGCAAGAGTATTCATATGCATTATTTTTCGCTCCACCGTCCAGTTCATATGTAGTACATCCTCACAGAGAAAAATATAAAAAAAGTTATGTTTTTACAAATCCTCCTCACTCAATTGAAAGTTTACAGTGGTTTCGCTAAAAATTATGACTCCTGAGTTACTGATATCTCAAAAGCCAGTTAGTTTCGCAATTCGTAAATGGTTTCATTTTTAAGCACAAAACAGCATCTCTTGGTTTAAAGTTTAAAGGCTTATGTGATGGGACGCCCAGTGTCCTTACCTGCCGAAAAAAAAAGTGCCCATGACACCAATGTGCTATGTGGCCAACTAGCTCCAATTGCTTTTGCGCTGTATTCATTTTTGGCATTTTCAATTACTCGGGGAGTAAGCCTACAAAGTAATTTGCTATTGTTGTTATAGATAAGGTCTATGGAAGAGCCTAAACAGGTCTGAAAAAGGTGTTTTGTGTCGAGTTAAAGATACAGGAATTTTAGGATATGATATTTGTGATTTATTTAATAGAACGAAAACGTAAAAAATAAATAATGTGTATGTTAAACAGTACAGAACAATTATTTCTAATAAACTATAGCGCAATTATTTTAATTTTCGTTGGTGAAACAAGGCTCTATTTGACTATAGGTTTTAGCACGTTTAAATTCGTTAAAAGTTAGGAATATAATGTTTACAAATTAAGCATGAGGGGAAAATCTTGCACGCGTCTCGAGTAAGCTGAAGGTCGGATCACGCCTTGTTTCCCTTGAATTTGCTGCCTTCCATCACAGTAATGAGATTTTCTGTACCAGGACCTTAAAAGGACCATTTTCAGGGTGGCGAAGCTCTACTTCAAGCAGCTAAGGTTTGACAGCAAAACAGTGATGAGATTTAGTCTGTCACATCTTGGGGCAAGAAAAGGTACAATAAAAACAGAAGAAAACTTTTGCCAGTGAAGATGATAATTTCTATTAGATTATCTGTACTCAATAAGTTGATCCTTAATTCATGGGCTGATGAATAAAAATTCAAACGGAGATTCTGCCGACCAACTTCAACTTACAATAGTAGTTCTCGTCTGTGTCATGACACGATGAGAAAAATCATTTGACACAAAGGCGTTATTAGTTCTCGTCTGCGTTATTACATAAAAAATCACGTGCGTGACACAAAGATGTTATTAGGTCTCGTCTGTGCCATAACATGACGAGAAATCACGTGACACAAGGATATTATTAGTTCTCGTCTGTGTCATAACATAAGAAATCACGTGACACAAAGATGTTATTAGTTTTCGCCTGTGTCAGAACGTAAGAAATCAAGTGACACAAAGACATTAATAGTTTTCGTCTGTGTCATAACATGACGCGAAATCACGTGACACAAGGACATTATTAGTTCTCGTCTGTGTCACAACATGATGAGATATCACGTGACACAAAGACGTTAGCAACATATCTCCCAAAACCAAGCAAAGGATAAAACTGACATCAAACCTCCGCCAAAGATGGTCACAATTCAATCCCTAACGAGTCACTTCTCTCCAGAATGTCCATTCCTCTCTCTCCCAAAATCTAACCGCGTGTTGCCAGTCCTGAGGTACATTTTCGGCAAAATACGAAAAACCCAATAACTTAACCTTCAAGGCAGAGATATTAGCATAACAAAGCAATCATCAAATTACAATTACCATGCAACGGAAAAGTGAGGAAAAGAGAAATTAAATACACATAACATTCCCATCACCCGCTCTGCTCCTTCCTTAACATGCAATGCTTAAGAGAGAGAGAGAGAGAGAGAGAGAGAGAGAGAGAGAGAATGTCCTGTACCAATTGCCCCCTCCCTTCCTCCCCCCTTTTTCTCACTTGGTACGTCTGTTGTGGGATTTGCATGATAAAAGAGAGCTATAAAGCAGCACTAAGCACCTTGCTGGCTACGTCTGGGCGGGTCGTCGTCGTCACAAATCCGGCCATCGGATACTGCCGGATACTCGAACATAACTCGTAAAAGACCAGACCAATAGCAGTGAATTGAGGGTGGAGAATACGCCCTTCCACAATATGTGAGAGAGAGAGAGAGAGAGAGAGAGAGAGAGAGAGAGAGAGAGAGAGAATTATTTACGTGTTTCTGATTTTTTTTTCATGAGGAAGATTATTAGTACATTTCGTATTTTTTTTCTTTTGGCAATATCACTGGGGGTAGGCAGACTTCACAGTAGGGCGGAGAGGGCGAGGAGAGGAAGGGTGCTAAACGATGTTTGTTCAGGGCATGATTGAAACGGCGATCTTCAAGAAACCGCATTGATGAGCTCGCCGTCACTTCGCTGCAAGATCTAAGGCCCGTGGTCTATACAGTCAAGCCATTACGGCTAAGAAGGTACTGGAGACGCGGCCCAGATGATGCTCCCGTGCCGTACCATTTATTAAATGGGATAAGCGGAATTTTAAGAGGCTTCCTCAATAGGATGGGTTCAGAGTTTTCATGTACTTCATAATAAAGCAAAAAAATTATTAAATAAATTGGCAAGTAAATAGGTAAACATACTGCCACTAACGAACGGTGGAATAAATGTAAAATGCGTCAGTATAAAATCTGAGACGAACATGCATATCCTTTTGATATGTGGATGACTGCATGGCATAGCAATGAGCGGTAAAAGGTAAACGCTTTACCCACTGGACAAAATTGCAATAAGAGGAGAACCCTCACCCATGGACAACTTCGCTAGCAGGGAAAGAGCTCTAACTGCTGTACTACCGCTAGTAAGAGGAGAGCTCCAACTGTTGGACAACTTCGCTAGCAGGGAAAGAGCTCTAACTGTTGGACAACTTCGCTAGTAAGAGGAGAGCTCTACCTGTTGGACAACTTCGCTAGCAGGGAAAGAGCTCTAACTGCTGTACAACCTCGCTAGTAAGAGGAGAGCTCTAACTGTTGGACAACTTTGCTAGCAGGGAAAGAGCTCTAACTGCTGGACAACTTCGCTAGTAAGAGGAGAGCTCTAACTATTGGACAACTTCGCTACCAGGGAAAGAGCTCTAACCACTAGACAACTTCGCTAGAAAGGCCTACTAGGCCACATTACGCCTCATAAGACGGTACTGTTAGGAAAAAACATTTTGTTATTTACTTTTCTTCCCATTTTTTTTTATACTTCCGACTCACAGGATTTGTAAAGTATTAAATAATTAGTTTCTCACGATGAAGCTCTACCTCATGAGTGGCTAAATACCCACCAATTAGGGTGACATAAGCAGTACAACTGCTTATGCGTTTCACATGAAGATTTTCGGAAGCAGTAGTCGGTGGAATCGAATGGAATAGAATACAGAATCTAGGCCAAAGGCCAAGAGCTGGAACCTATGAGGTCATTGAGCGCTGAAACATAAATCGACAGTAAAAGGGTACGAAAAGTGCAAGATGAGGAAAACCTCGCAGCTACGTTATGAAACACGAGTTAGAGAGGCTGGAAAGTCAGACGGACTAAAGGGAATAGGAACGGAGGAACAGTAAAGGGAATGAAAGACTGCAGCTAGGGGTCGAAGGGGACGCTGCAAAGTCCCTTCAGTAATGCCTACAGAGCACTTAACCACTAACCCCTTACGGAGTTGAACTATTTAGTTGTGGCATTTATTTCGGAACGTATTCATTAATATATCCCTTTTGGTGATTTAATGTTGATTTGGACTGATCACTCGGGTCATTGACACTAATTTCTAAAGTGTTTTCAAAAGTACTTGGAATAATTTGAGATTTCCAAGGGCGGCAAGGCTGTCTCTCTGAAAGCACATCTATTCTTATCAACCAACATTTCGAGCGTTCATAATTGTCATGTTTAGTAATTCCTTATGGAGGTTAGAATAATACACACGTTAAAATATATTATTCTAGTTTCACTTAAGTTATCCTTTACCAAAACTTTAGTCCAAGTAGCAACATGGTCTTTTTAAGTGGGTCTTATTTAATGATAAGTATAACTAGTCTACTGTGCCTTCTTACAGAGTTTATGATATAGATATATATATATATATATATATATATATGATATATATATATATATTTATATTATATATATATATATATAGATATATATATATATCTAATATATATTTTATATATATATATATATATATATAGATTATATATATTTCGACTTATAATCTCGCTTAGTGACGCAAGTATTCGGTAATTCTAACTTTCTGCTGCCAAGTTGCGACGGATCACTCGTCTTGCGTGGATAACAAAGGCGTAAGAAGAATTACTTGTAATTTTTGCCATGAAACACCATAATGCCGAGAGTTAATAAAAGGTCCAGGTACGTGCAAGGAGGTTCGAAGGAAATCAAAATTAGAAATAATAATAATAATAATAATAATAATAATATAAATAATAATAATAATAATAATAATAATAATAATAATAATAAATGAAAATAAAAATACTTTTTCGAGCAGAGAGAGAGAGAGAGAGAGAGAGAGAGAGAGAGAGAGAGAGAGAGAGATTTCTCTGATTATTCTCAAGGAATATTCGATTCTTCTCCTGGACCTTACCTTACAGACCCTTCAGCTCGTTCGAGCTTATTCTTAAACACATCTGCGCTCACTCCTATGTTTCTTAGATGAGCTGGCAACGCATTGAATAGACGCTGCATTATCGATGCTGGTGCGTAGTGGATTAATTTCCTGTGTGCTTTCCTTAGTTTTCCTGGTATAGTTTTGGGCACTATTAATCTACGTCTGTTTGCTCTTTCTGATATGTTTTGCTCCATGATGTTTTCGGTAATTCCTTCTATCTGTTTCTATGCCTGTATTGTCATGTAGCGTTCTCTTCTCCTTTCTAGACTATATAATTTTAAAAATTGTAGTCCTTCCAAGTAGTCAAGATCCTTAACTTCTTCTATTCTAGCTGTAAAGGACCTTTATACACACTCTATTTGTGCAATATCCTTTTGGTAGTGTGGGTACCATATCATATTGCAATAAGTGGACTACGAACATACGTTTTATAAAGCATGATCATGTGTTCGGCTTTTCTTTTTTTGAAGTGCCGTAACAACATTCCCATTTTTGCTTTGCATTTTGCCAATAGTACTGCTATTTGATCATTGCATAACATGTTCCTATTCAACATCACACCAAGGTCTTTAACTCCTTCCTTATTTGTGATTGTCTCGTTATTAGGTCCTCTATATGCATATAGTATTCTTGCTTTATATCCATAATTTATTGATTCAAATTTATCAGAGTTAAATACCATCCTATTTACCTCTGCCCATTCACATATTTTGTTTAGGTCTCTTTGTAGCAAGTTCCTATATTCATCACAAGTAATTTCTCTACTTATTCTTGTGTCATCGGCGAAACTACCCACTACCGAGTCCTTAACATTGCTGTCTATGTCTGCACCCATAATAACAAACAGCAATGCAGCTCACACCGTAACTTGTGGCACACTGAATATTACCTTAGCTTCCTCTGATTTCTCATCATATGCAATCACTATCTGTTTTGTAAAAATTCTTTTATCC
Source organism: Macrobrachium nipponense (assembly GCF_015104395.2). Lineage (NCBI taxonomy): Eukaryota > Metazoa > Arthropoda > Malacostraca > Decapoda > Palaemonidae > Macrobrachium > Macrobrachium nipponense. Next base: position 55,206,121 of record NC_061101.1, on the reverse strand, counting down.
ATCTTCCTACTTTGTCCACTATATTATGTTTTCTAATTTTCTTCGCTAATATATTATGGTCTACCTTGTCAAAAGCTTTTGCAAAGTCTAGGTAAACCAAATCTGTATCTTTTCCGTTTATCATATTTTTATATTTTTAAAGTAGTGGTAATAATAATATGTGCCAATTATGTTCATCATAAATCTTGCCTGTATCTACACTTCGTCTTAATAATATTGCTAGTGGCTTTGCGATAGAATGAACTACTTTCTTTAACAAAATGGCAGGGACGTCATCTGGTCCGGCTGCTGATCCAATTTTAATTTCATTATTAGCCTGAACAATATCGGCTTCATTAATATCTATGTCCAATAAATATTCACAATTTTCATTCTTATTTCTGTATCATTATCTTCATTATCAATTCTAGGGGTAAATTTTCTCTTATATCTCTCTGCTAATATGTTGCATATTTCCTTTTTTTTATTCGTTAATCTCCCTTCATTTCTTAAGAGGGGCTATTTCTATGCTTCTTTTATTCATCTTTTTCGCATATGAGTACAATAGTTTGGGGTCTTGCTTGACATTTTCTAGGGTCTTTTCTTCCAAGTCCCGTTTTACATTTTCTTTTGATTGTATAATCTTATGTTCTTATATTTTAGTTCCATCACTTTCCATGCATTCTTTTCTTTTGCAAGACCTTTTTCCCACTTTCTGATTTTCTGGAACAAGATCCTTCTGTCTCTTGGTATATATGACTAATGGAGAGAGAGAGAGAGAGAGAGAGAGAGAGAGAGAGAGAGAGAGAGAAGAGAGAGTTTGTACATAGGAATCCTGTGTTGATTATGAAGAGAGTGCTAAACCAAAATCAACCATATTATTGCACAAAAGTCTAATTAAGAAGAGAATGAATGAACCAGTTGAAGTGTAATACAATCAACTTACAGTATCTATATAGGAAATGTAAGATATTGCTAATGCAATGAACTGCTTCTACAGAGTAAGGATTCGATTGCTCCTATCAATTCAAGGATGCTGAAGTGCGGTGTGGAAATAGATGAAAATAGATGGTATACAAAATGATGCTGGAAAAAATACATTAGCAGAGCTGATGCATTTGATATGCAATACGACGTTGGACTGGGAGGAATACAAGACTTTACATGTATTCTTGGAGCCTAAATACATAAGCTATGAAAGTTATAAATTGAGAAAGCTATCCAAAGGAAATACAAGGAATTACCATAAAGAGGCTGTTTAATTTTTCTTACCACTAACAAAACACACTGGGAACCAATCCCGATGAAGATGGAATTCTTGATGTTGAATTTTGCTATGATAGAACTTGGATGACTGCATGTATTATCAAGGACATGTCGAGTATATAAAATATGGGCTGCCAAACCTCAAAAAACAAAATAAGTTCCAGTTACCAAGAAATACGAGGTCATTTATACACTGGTGCCATGAAAAAGAGGACTGTTTTAACCATTATGCAGAAAGGTTCAAGACAAGATTTCATTGGGAACCCAATGAGATGAGGTGTCCTCTGGTGTCAAAAAAAAAAAACTAAGCAAGAATGCAACTATTTATCATCAGAAAATTTTGGGGGCAACACCTTGTTCGCATGTTAAGAAAGGAGACAACCTTGCTGCAGTATACCTCATGATTTCTGTCCCAAGGTTGCTGACACCTACTTCTTTGGTAGCAGAATGATTGGTTTCACAAAAAAAAGAAAAAGCTTAATTCGTGTCCCACAAGAAATGCTTCAGCATATCTAGTGACACAATCTAACTACCTAGAGCTTCACTGGTTAGGGATGCAATCTAACCACTTAAGAGATTCACTAGTTAGAAACGCAATCGAACTATAGGGTAGGGCGCGGAAACTCCCCGATTTGAAATGCGTCTGTTTATGGCAACACTAGTTGTGGTAAAGTGGGGAGGGGCTAGCTGGGAGGGGGTGGGTGGGAGGTTTGTGTTCACACCCGTGTCAGTTGGAAATATGCAGTGGTCGAGGGAGGAGCGCGCTTTTGCTGTCGAGGCGTATTTCTCTAACGGCTGTTCTGTCATCACATTGCAGCGTGCCTTCAGACGTCACTTTGGAATTCCTCCTCAAGGCCATGTTCCTGATCACAAATCAATTTCGTTGTGGGTGGAAGCCTTCAGAGAAATGGGGAATGTGTCCAGAAGAAGAAGAGGACCAACAAAGACCGTTAGAACACCTGAGAATGTGGAACAGGTCCGCTAGTCTATGCTGCGGTCCCCTAGGCATTCCGCTCGGAAACATTCAACTGCTCTTGGCATGTCAACACGTTCTCTTCGTCGTATTCTCCATGATGAACTCCATCTTCACCCATACAAAATGGTTTTTGTCCAACAACTGACAGAACGTGATTATGTAACCCAGCAAACATCATGTGAGCAGCTGGTTGACACCTTACCCAACGGTGCACTTGTGTTCTTCTCAGATGAGGCACATTTTCACCTTAGTGGCTGTGTGAACAAGCAGAATATGAGATACTGGTGTGAAACAAATCCCAGAGAACTTCATGAGAGGCCCCTTCATTCGGATCGTGTCACGGTATGGTGTGCAGTGTCAAGAGTAGGGATCATTGGCCCTTACTTTTGCCAAGAAAACAGTGTTGCCGTTACAGTGACTTCAGAACGCTATGTGACAATGCTCATGGAGTTTTTTATGCCTGCTCTCATTAATATGGACCTGGATAATGACAATGTGTGGTTCCAGCAAGATGGGGCCACAGCCCACACTGCACGCATTTCAATGGGATTCCTGAGAGAAGGTTTTCCCGACCGACTGATTTCCCTGAGAGGAGACTTAAACTGGCCTGCGCGCACACCTGATTTAGCCCCCTGTGATTATTTTCTGTGGGGATATGTCAAATCCCTGGTTTATAACGACCGTCCACAAACCCTGGAAGACCTACAGAATGCCATCCGAACTGAAATAGCCAAGATACCGCTCAACATGCTGGAGAGAGTAGACCAAAGCTTCAGAAATCGTCTGAATCAGTGTGTTGACAATGGAGGTGGACATTTAAATGATATTGTCTTTAAAACAGTGTAAAAATAAATCTCCCATGTTGTGTGAAAGGCATAAAAGAAGGATAAAGAATTGTGAAGTGTGAACAGGTTTTTATTTAATTTTCAAATCGGGAGGTTTCCGCGCCCCACCCTTACTTAAGAGCTTCAAGGGATAGGGATGCAATCTAACTACTTTGAGCTGCAATGGTTAGAGATGGAATCTAACCACTTGGAGCGTCACAAGTTAGGGATGCAACCTAACCACTTTGAGCTTCACTGGTTAGGGATGCAATCTAACCACTTTGAGCTTCACTGCTTAGGGACACAATCTAACTACTAAGAGCTTCACTTGTTAAGGACTCAATCTAACCACAAGCATCACTGGTTAGGGATGCAATCTAAACACTTAAGAGCTTGACAGGTTGGGGATGTAATCTAACTACTTAAGAGCTTCACTGGTTAGGGATGCAATCCAACTGTCACGCAACTTCACTGGAAAGAAAAGTACTCTAGTCACTGGACAACTCTACAAGTAATGGCTGCACTTCTTGGAAAACTTTGTTGATTCAAGGGAACAACCCAACCGATGGAGAAATCTACTGGACAATTCTGCCTGAAGGATGCAATCTAATCACCAAATTAAAAAAATGAGGGGCACAATAGAGACCCATGCACAAATTATATCAAGCTCTCATGTTGCACATAATTGCTGTGACACAGAATGTTTGTTTTCAGCATGTCTATTTTTTTTATACAAATATAAAAAGTAAAGCAAAACCTTTCATTTTGGAATCCATGTAAAGACTAAACTTTTCAAAATGTTTGCCTTTTAAAATTATATATTAACATTACATTTAGCATGTTGTAAAACATACATACATAAAAACCTATAAAAATAAATATTTTTACTCCAATTGCGCTTGCAGTTCATAGTTTAATTGAGTTATAATCCAAAATGAAAAGCAAGCAGCCGATTGTTATAACAGTTTCTCTCTCTCTCTCTCTCTCTCTCTCTCTCTCTCTCTCTCTCTCTCTCTCTCTCTCTCTCTCTCTCTCTCTCTCTCTCTCTGGGCAATAATACTTAACAGACGAGACTACTAACGTTGACACCCAACTGCATCTTGTAAGGCATCATCCTACACGCACTAAAATTACAAAAAAGGCATATTCTGCAAATCCAAATACATAGAATAAAAATATAGTTTCAAAAATGAGGTTCATCAACCAGTATTCGGATGTACTAGCGAAAGTGACATATGCTTCTTATATCCCGTTAAGCAGTTTACACACATTACTAACCTAATATCTTAATTAACACTAACAGCAACGGAAAACTGACATCAGTGGTTGATTATGGATTTATAATAGCAGTTTTGCTAGACGGCTGGTGAGCAGTCTTACATGGCATGCATCGTCTCTTTGTCAGACCAGTACCTTCACAAATCTGATGTTCATCGAGATAATTTCAGCCAGATGGCTAGAAGGATACAGTATCCGAGATCCATCCATTGACCCAAAAGAGCATAGGTTCAAATATAAGCCGAGGTAAATGTGTGTGTGGTTATGTGCGTGCGTATGCAATGTGTATAATGCATACACATTTTGTGTATGCTTTATGTATATACATTTATCACTTAATTTACACTTTTCTTGCGAAGGATTGGCACCAGAAGGGTAGAGTCATTTCTGGTTTCCAGCACGTTTCTAGGGACGAGGCTGTCAGCTCAATGACCTTATCTTGACCTAATGCTGCTGTCTTGTCACAGATTGACTACTTGAATAACTGGTGGACAGCATATAACGCGAACCTTCCGAACCAGAGCCATAGTACTCTTACTGATTATATTATATATATATATATATATATATATAATATATATATATATATATATATATATATATATACTATATATATATATATATATATATATATATATATATATATATATATATATATATATATATATATATATATATATATATATATATATATATATATATATATATATATATATATATATATATATATATATATATATATATATATATATATATATATATACAAACAAATGATCATACGCAGCTGTAACTCATGACAATTTTCCCTTGTTAAAAAAATTAAGATTTTGCATGAATGAGCCAATGATTAGTCAAATTTTTTCTGTTGGGCCAGCCCCATATTGTGAAAACGGCATAGTGATGGGAAATATTATATACACACACACCACACACACACACACACATATATATATATATATATATATATATATATATATATAATATTATATATGATATATATCTATCTATAACTGGAGGAAAAGGTAGATATTTCCTGATTTCCTGATCTTTTATGATTTATGTTAATTTTAGCTCCTTTTGAGAAGAATAGTGGTGTTCTTAATCATTTATATAGTTATATACACATGCACACACACACATACACATGAACACCACTATGCTCCTCAAAAGGAGCTAAAATAAGTTATTATAAATTATAAAAGATAAGGAAATATTTACCTTTTACTTCAGTTATAAATAATTGTTTTTTAAAAAAGATACCACTGAGATGCTGAAACCTAAAATATTATTACAAATTTACTCAATCTATAAGTACAAGAGTCTAGTTTATATATATATTCCCCTATAAGGATACATTTCATTATCCACTGGCTGTTAGTCCAGTCGAGTTAGAATTTTCAACACGTTAATGTTCGAATTTTTAACATGTTAATGTTAAGAGGATTAATCTTCAAAGCAACAATTTATACTAAGACCCCTCAATACAGAGAAAAATAGCCCATTATTCACACGAAATGGTTATTTGCAGAATTAACTTAAATATATGTTTATTTTTCCTTTAGAAACGGTCTAATCTATCAATCATGATTGGACCGCTAATTCTGGAACGAAATGTCTGCAAAATCATTGGCTGGTCCTAAGACATTCGCTTGCAAGATTGTACATAACTCTTACGGAGGTAATAATTATATTAACCACAATCTTGTCTTCCTAGTGAATACAACTTCAAAGTAAGTAATAATAAAAAGATTTTAATGACTAAGAACAAGAAATAGTAAAAAGTGATTAAATCAATAAAAAGCGGAATACCGCGAAGGGTACGAAATGATTTCACACACACAATTCAGGCTTGGAAAAGAGAGAGAGAGAGGAGAGAGAGAGAGAGAGAGAAGAAAATGAAATAAAGTGGAAAGACAAGTGGCGGAGAAGCAAAAGCGTTCGGGCTGAGCGAGCTTCCTCAGTGCCCTTATCTGCGCCTGGACCCACTGCTGATCTGCGGAGAAGTGGAGCAGCCAGCTAGGGAGCGCCGTCGTGTTCCACGGCGTTTATAATGCTATTCATTGAAAATTATTTCCACTCACGGATTACGAGCGCACTTTAATGCATAATTATTACCCCAATTCTTGCGGCTAACAATAGATTCCAAATGACCGTCCAGGGCTCCACTCACTCCCCCCCTTACACTGCTCCTCTCACCTCGCAGGAAGGAAAACCCTTCACGCCGAGTATGAAAGCTCCTTGGGAGACACCCCCTTCTTCTTCCCCCCGCCCCCCGGTGGTTTCCCTGGAATTCCTCTTCCGATAAGAGCTCCATTCCCCGATTACGTTCGCCACACTTCAGGACCCATCGAGAGAGAGAGAGAGAGAGAGAAGAGACTGCTCTACTTCTCCATTCCGTTTAATATTCGGTTCAACTGAAGTTGGGCATCGTGAAAGGGGCCCCTTCATCGTATGCCCATTCCCGGGTTCCCATGAGCCCAGGGTCAAAATGCCCATGATATCACGGGGCATAAATACAATGCACTACCGCCGCGAGTGAGCCTGAATTACTATATTACGTTCTCGGTTCACAGTGTGTAAGGATTTTAATTTTTTTTTTCTCTCTCTCTCTCCGAGTCGAGGGTGGGTTCGAAGCAACAGAAAGGGGTGGGGTGGGGTGGGGGGGGGGGGGGGGGAGGGGCGGGAAATTTAATAAAAAAAAAATGGCAGCTAAATCAGAGAAAAGCTTAATCATGATTGCATACTCACTCACTCTTTTATTTTCTCTGACCTATCTGTGAGTCATTACCACTCACAACATAATCCTAAGGTCTGCTCCAATTTCTAGCAAATGTAAACCAGCTCCCAAGAACCACTGGTGCTCACGAGATCCAGCGTCTTGCAATCTTCGTTGGTCATCCATTCAAGTACTGACCTGACCGAATGCTTCGAGAAAGTAGATATGCCAGACTTGTTACTGTTAATATATAATTAAAATGTTGTACAGGACAAAATACTTCAAGACATGACAACACTTCAAACTGAAATTTGTTGGTCCAGGTCTGTTCAACTTCTACACTACGTGAGCAAGAGTTGAAAGCAAATGCTGCAGAATTACTGACGTTAGGCAGTAGCCTCTTGCTCCATTAAACAACCAGTAATTCAAGCACCTAAGATATCTTTTAAACAAATATTTATGGACAATAATCATTGTAAAAATCTAATAACGTTTCAGTTACAAAAATAAATACAAGAACTCATCGTCCTGCTCTGCCTCCACAACATCTGGTTTTATTATTATTATTATTATTATTATTATTATTATTATTATTATTATTATTATTATTATTATTATTATTATTATTTTTTGCTGGAAGAAGACCTATTAAAACGCCAAATGGGGGATTCATTTAAAAAACGTGGTATTTGTACTGCATTTTGTATAATATGTTCAATTTGACAAATATCAAGTTTTTTACATGAATACCCCATTTGGTGTTTTAGCAGTCAACTTGAGTACAGAAGAAAAGAAAGTAACAAGAAGAATAGAGAAACTTCCATACAAAATAAAAGCGGCTGAAATAGCCATTATTTTAAAACCTGTATTATTATTATTATTATTATTATTATTATTATTATTATTATTATTATTATTATTATTATTATAAATTTTTATAAACAATTCAATGCAGAGCTTTCTTAATTTATGAATGAAAACGAATGATAAACAATAGCGAAAATAATACCAATACGCTTTTCTCTTTTGGTTATACTTGTAATTGAGGAGAGAGAGAGAAAAAAACGAAAATCCGATGGCTATTCATTCAAGAAAGGCCAATATTACAGGAGTTAATTGACAACTTACCTTTATCCTACCGAAAAGAAGAGTAAGAAGAGGAATGCAAATAATGAGAGATGAACACTTGCGCAGAGAAAGATTTGAAGCAAAAACCTTAAACAAAATGACGACGGGAAGAATCGACAGCCGAGAGAAATGTGGGAAAAAGATCAAATAAATGATAAACTCGGGATACAGCTGAAGAGGGCAGCTGACGCAGGAAAATGAAATAAATCAAGGTGCTCTGACCAAGTGATAGTCTCCCAGCTCGAAAACCACACCTAATTCTCGTAAATAAAGATACCTATACTCTGTTTTTTTTTTTCCATCTGTCCACCCGCATGTGGTGTTTGCGCATGGTAACACTGCGTCCCGGGCTTTCAATAGTTACGCTATGTGTAAGTTTTAGATAAACAAAAGGATATCTGGGTGTATATTTGCAACTGAAAAGTGTTTTAATAATTTACTGTGTGCGAATTACACCGTTAATATTCGAAATAGGATATTATCATAATTATTGAATGTAAGCTGAATGTAACTATCTAAAGCCCGGGACGCAGTGTTACCATACGCAAACACCACAGGCGGGTGGACAGATGGAAAAAAAAATAGAGTATAGAAAGTAACTGACAGATGTAGAATTAATTACCAGGCAAAGGACAGATGGAACCTAAAGATGAAAATAAGGAGACTATGGAAAGCTTAAGAGGAAGCAGGACCCATCATTCCATGAACTCTAAGAATTGAACCGAATATGGGATTTAGGCCATGGGGCCAAGCACTGGGACCTATGTGGTCGTTCAGCACTGAAACGGAAACTGACAGTAAATGGTTTGCATGGTTCAACGGGTGAAAAACCTCGCAGTTGCACTTGAATCAATATTTACTTTTGTAATAAATGTAGTATTTATATGTAAACGTACCATATGTAAATTTGTGCATATATATATATATAAACATATATATATATATATATATATATATATATATATATGCATATACATATACAAATATATAAATATATATATATATATATGTATAAACATATACATATATATAAATATATATATATATATATATATATATATATATATATATATATATATATATAGAGAGAGAGAGAGAGAGAGAGAGAGAGAGAGAGAGAGAGAGAGAGAGTCTTAGTATAAAGACGAAACCATTCGGGATATATGCGTTTCATTATTAATATGATACACTCCATATACGTTAAGTTTTATTTCGATGTTAAGCATCATATAAACATATATACATATATAAGTACACACACACACATATATATATATATATATATATATATATATATATATATTA
>NC_061101.1:55186649-55191649 GCF_015104395.2 Macrobrachium nipponense | reverse complement strand
TGTGCCCCTACCCAAGGCAGGCCTTGAACCTACGCGTTTTTTAAGTTGGTGCTTTTATACAATTTATAAAAGTAATAAAATCTTTAAACCGCTCTCAAGAACATGTTTTTAAAAGCATACATGCTCAGCATCCTCACGCTGCCCTTACCAATTATAAGAACTAGCTTTTTCTGGTGCGTGATTCAGTTCCCAATTGACTAATAAAAAACAGGACGCTGTTCTTGATCTAGGCTTCCAGTGATCTTTCCACATGCTATCAGGTCTTACTTAAGCTGTCGGGATCCTAAGTAAACCTTACTTCAAGACGTTCTGGAAACCCAGAAGGCTCTACCCTTCTGTTTATGTACGTGCATATATATATAAATATAAGGAGGAAAACCTCGCAGTTGCATTATGAATCAAATGTTAGGAGAGGGTGGAAAGTGAGACGAAGCAAGAGAATATGAAAAGAGGTACAGTATAGGAACGAAAGTGGTTGCAGCTAGGGGCCGAAAGGACGCTGCAAAGATCCTTAAGTAATGCCTACAGTGCACCGCCTGAGGTCCACTGACGGCACCACCTCTCTACGATATATATATATATATATATATATATATATATATATATATATATATATATATATATAATTAAATTTATCACATCACCGTGATTCATATACAAGCTATTAAACTACAATCAGGACCTGGCTACAATAATGTCCTTTAATACCTAATTCGCTCTGCCTCGGAATAAATATATTTTCATATAACGGAAGGTAAATCTTTTAGTTGATAAGAAATTCGTCAGCTCGTGGACTCGAACCACGGAAACCAAGAATTAAGGGCGCACAGAGAGAGAGAGAGAGAGAGAGAGAGAGAGAGAGAGAGAGAGAGAGAGAGAGAGAGAGAGCGTCTTAAAATTGCGTTCTACTGACGCTGAAAATAATATTAAAATTTTCAAAGACATCACAAAACGTATCATGACTAGTTAAGAGAGAGAGAGAGAGAGAGAGAGAGAGAGAAACGAACGGCATAAATGATCGGTATTCACCAAGCCAGAGACCAGCTGATCAAACAACTCCACCGACATTTAAAACGCGAGCTGATTCAGGGAAGTCGGGCGAAATAATAGCCTGGGGAATTTCGGGTGCGTACGACCCTGAGCCCTAATATCTTCGTCGCTCCTTGAACATTCGTAAACACACCAGAATCCATCACCCATGATGCTTTTCAATACGAATGTCATTTGAGATCAATAAAAGCCACGAGAGAATGGCCTTTGCAAGTTATCCAAGTAAATAATGTTAGAATTGAGAGAGTCGAGTTAGACTCGGATTAGGAAGCTCTGTAAAGAAACAGACCAGATTATCTGGACAGCCATCAACCAATTGAGGAATGACAGGGGTTTAAGGCCAGGGCGGCACCAGACCTAAAAATTCTCATGCGATCGACCCTCACGGTTCGATTCTGTAAAATGTCAGGTCGAATCAACCTATTTGGAGAGACGATCGCATCGTACATTCGCTAACTCGACGTTGGCAACGGGTTTTCTGTCAACATTTTTTCTTCTCTTGGAGGCTGATTTATCAAAAGTCTACGAGGCACAAGATTCTGCCCTGGTGTATGTATGAAAAAAAATTACTCTAGATTAATCCTAAATTTCAATAATGCACTATTGCATTACCACTACTCATGACGATTGGAGAGAACATGGGTGATTATAATACATACTCATGGACGATTGGAGAGAACATGGGTGATTATAATACACAGTCGTTGTATCCATGCAGGCATATTCTCTCTCTCTCTCTCTCTCTCTCTCTCTCTCTCTCTCTCTCTCTCTCTCTCTCTCTCTATATATATATATATATATATATATATATATATATATATATATACATATACATATATATATATGCATATAGTATATATATATGCATATATATATACAAACATTATAAAAATCATTTTAAGTATGGTAAAATCACTTTAAGAGAGTTAAGATATTTAAAGATTATTTTCCTTATAAATTCCAGAGACTAGAATAACTACTCCCATTACAGCTGTCACTAGCTGGTGTAGCTCAGGATAACGATATACACTGCAGCATGTTGTCTGGTAAAATTTTGTGAGAGTAGGAGCATACTAAGGCCTTTTAAACGGTTTGGTGACTAGTTCTGGGAGAGGTATCCTGCTTTGCAGAAGGTCTAGTGGGAATGATGATAACGGCTACTCGTTGATTTTGATTAAGGTGGCCCTGTGTTGGCAAATTCTCTTCCTCATGGAAGACCCCATGCTCGCACCACAGTAGGGTTAAACAGTCTACGGTTTTGTAGCCAAAGACCCACAGTGATTAATGATTTGAAATTTTTTGGGTTGATGATCTGAAGAGATGATTCTGGGAATTGACTGCACGTTGTTGCCATCTTTGCTGCTCCTCTGGTCACTAGTTTTGTGTGCTGATTCACTACCTAAGCAACAACTGAAATTTGATGGAAGGAGGCTGACTTATGGTGGCAGGCCTGAGGGGAACACTACTCTGTCAAGAGAGTTGCTCCTGAAGAGCACAATGTTCCTGATGGAGGCAGACTGCTGCTACTCTTAAAGCATGTAGTTCCTGCAAGGTTTGCTGCTGATGATGGAGGCTCATTACTCCTGACTGGGGCACTGCTTCACAGGGGGTACACATGGTAATATGTCCGCAGCTTGCCTTATGTAGAAAGAAGGGTGTTGTCAGATCATAGCCATCACTTTTGGACTCTGCAGTCTTGATGTTGGTCTCTTTATGTAGCCTGTGTCTGCTCTATCAGTTTCCAGAAGGGCAGTGTCCATGTAGGAGAACACACATCCCTCCTATAAAATGGCACTCTCTAGGCACGTTACCTTAATATATGCTGAGCATATATTCCATTCCAGGAATATATGCTCAGCACAAAGGTTATATAATGAGGAAGTCCTCTGTCTGACTGCCACTGTCAAGAGCAACTTTTTCATACACGAGGAGGGTAGTTACATTGTATTAATTGGTCAGATACTACAAGCAGCTTCATCATATCCACCAGTGGCAAAGTAACAATGATTATCCAGACCACCTGAGGATACAATCAAGAAAAGGCTCTACAAGAAGTCAAGCATGCACCTCCAGCCCAAACTCCATACCTCCCATGGAAAAGATTTTCATATACTGGAAAAACTACTTTCACTGCAGGTACTGTAAAGAGTTTGTTGCCTTTATTAGTCTGATCAGGAGAGGAATAAACATAACACATTGGGACACCAGAATTAAACTAAGAATCTTCTGCAAGCTAACATTACTATATCGTAGGTAATTTAGAAATACATGATGTCAAAGCTCACCAGTGAAACCACAATAATATTTTAAATCATCTTGCTAGGAGGGTCACTAAGACATTTGCAACCCTGCAACACACCAGAAGGACCTCTTCTACCCGGTGATATCATCTACAGTTCTACCAAATCCTTTGATCAACATTTCAGCACTACACAGGAGTATAAAACATGGGGTTGCCCTTATGGAAGCTGACAGAAGAGACCAACTTCAGGAAGCTGCAGACTGTAAAAGCAATTAAAGCATTCTGTCAACTGCTAGCATCCTTCTATCAACATCCAGCAAGCTGTAGACTCCATACTGTCATCCAAAAGGCCACAAGAGGAGAACCTAAGACAGGAGTAATGAGCCACCCATGGAGCAGCATCCTTATCCGGAGCAGCTCCACCAGGAACAATAAGTCTTTTAGAAACAGAACCATCCATCTGGAGAAATATGTCATATATCTACAGAATGCTGTTCAACAGAAGTGCCAAGCAACATTAAACAGAGCAACAACAAGCAAACGCATGCAGTCAACTACCATGATTATCCTCTCAGACTGAGTATATATATATATATATATATATATATATATATATATATATATATATATATATATATATATATATATATATATATATATATATATACACACACATATACACCACGTGCCATTTCCCCTTTAAAAGAATAGGCATCAGATAGTTATGGCCTGCCATTGTTCAAGAAATTCTTTCGGTATGATGTTGGAGGCCCACACCGACTTTCTTCACTGCAACAGGCCAGGAACATTCTAACGAACAGGCAAATCTTTCTCGGATTTAGGAATAAACTTTTTAGTGTTTTAAGAATTATACAGCAGATTGAGAAGGTTCTTAGAACATAAAAGACCAGAAAAGCCAATAACTTCTGAACCGGAAAAAATAAGATCTACATGTAAAAGTGCCATTTAGAGGTAATTATGTAAATAGCTCCTGGAATAAGGAAAATATTTATGAAATCTTTCCGTGAAATACAATTTTAAAACTGTATTTTTTAACAACCCTAACTTAAAAGTTTCCTCAATCGTCAAGAAAAATTCTCTTATATTCAGTACGACGTTTTACTTGCCCCAGTCGCCAATTAGCATATAATGGCTGTAGGTTTTTTTGGCCAATGTCTCAAAACAACAGACAGCATTGTGAAGACATACAAAACCAATTTTAAAATACCATTGAATTCAGAACCTTATACAAAGTATTGGTGAAATAAGAACTATTGGATTTACGTTAATTAAAAACAACGTCCAGACTTCGTTAGGCCTAGACTAATAGTTTTCGCCTTAAACTGCAGCTTTTAACTTGAATTGTGTGGGGTCAGTTTCCAGGAAGTGAGGAAAAGGGGAGGTAATAAGGCCCCAAAGGCCCTGCTTAGTTTAGTATATCTTAGTTTACCAGACCACTGAGCTGATTAACAGTGCTCCTAGGGCTGGCCCGAAGGATTAGATATATTTTTACGTGACTAGGAACCAATTAATTACCTACCAACGGGACCTACAGCTTATTGTGGGATCCGAACCACATTGTATCGAGAAATGAATTTCTATCACCAGAAATAAATTCCTCTGGTTCCGCGTTGGCCGAGACGAGAATCGAACTTCGGACCACCGGAATAGTAGCCGAGCGCGAAATGCACTCGGCCAACGTGGAACT
>NC_061101.1:55179149-55181649 GCF_015104395.2 Macrobrachium nipponense | reverse complement strand
ACTGCAAAGAAATATGAGGGCAACAGTCTACCATCATACTAAAATAAAAAAAAATCATAGAATAAACGCCGGGTAGAATAATAACATAAAACTATTAAGTAATTATAAAACCATTAAAGAAACGAGGATGACCATCAGTTACACCAAAAGAGGCGCGGTATGCAGTCTGGCGAGTTTTACATCTAAATGTTGTATCCTGACTGGTTCAATTCGACGACTGTTTTCTGTTCAGAATTCAAGGGGAAACTGATCAAGTGATATACGAAAATACGAGGGAGGTCGAAGTCTCCTGGCAACCCCGTGGCCGGGAACTCGTAACACCTGCTTCCGAACACGCGACAAAAACTAGTTGGCGCTGCTGAGAGCGGTGTGTACCTGCCAGCCATTTTCGGGAGAAAGGAGCCAGAACTTTTTTGGGAGGCTATAATTGTGATGTGATTAGCGGCTCTTAAAACTGGAATACAGTCCGAAGCTGCCTGGGCAAGAAAGTGCCCATCACGCCGAAGGTAATGCCGGCGTTCAATTATATCTGGTGGTCCGGCGTCCGCCCGCCGCCGCCACTGGACTGACTCATTTACCGAACCGAGCCCAAACAAAAAGGCCCCTTCGGAGGAACACCGCAATAAAAAGGAACTGGGTGCTATCGACGAGGATCAATAGCAAAGTTCAAAAGATGACGTTAACGAGTATAATGAAGCAAACTAGTTTTACAACTCAACGCTGGAAAAATGCAACGACAAAAAAGGGGGTTGGCCATTCTGCCGAGTGAGATCAAATGTCGCCATATATCTTCGCCGACGCTGCCTGCTATAAAAGGGATATCCGCGATAGAGATCCCATAAATCTATTCGACTGACAATCGGCTTTAGCAGTGTCGATCCAGATTGTCAAGGCTTTCTTTTATGCAGGAATTCGACCTGACGTCGGCCCTATGGTGACCCAAGAGAAATGGAATGTAGTTGTTTCCATTATATACGACTGTAAAAGAATTATGTATAAAGGAAATCCCACTAAACATAACATAATATTCCATGGAATATTATTCCTGCTAATTACCTTCCGCTAAATGAATTCACCCACGTTACTCTGTCAGAGTTACAAGGTAAATATGAATGTAATTCTCTCTCTCTCTCTCTCTCTCTCTCTCTCTCTCTCTCTCTCTCATTAAAATTTTTAATATGAAGAACGATTTCCTACCAGTACTACAAGTGCCTCATTTCACACAAGATCATGACTGGCTAAAAAAAAAAAAAAAAAAAAAAAAAGCAATACCTGTTCGCCTGTTAGATTACAGATATTATAAATTATAAATCAAAATCATTTTTTTTAGTTTCATCATATCGAAGTTCTAAAAACACTAGGCATTTCCAACGTTGAACACACTGAATATAATATATATAAAAAAAAAACTGACCATATGATGGGTTCATCTCTAAGTATTGTTTCTAAAAATTTTTATTTATTATCCTAACAAAATAAGATGGCAATCAAATAAGAAGTGGAAAAAGTAGTACAAAACATTTACATAAAATCAGATATGGCACTTATATAAAAGCAAAGATATCAACACAATAATAAAAAGAAGGTAATTTCCTTTATTATTCTCCAAAATATCTTCTAGTTAAAAAGAAAAAAAAAAAGAAAAAACCAGTAGTTCAGCTAAATCATCAACGTTGTCCAGTTAAGGGTTGCGTCAGTCAACGTCAAAATGGGTTCACATACTGAATAGGGATGAGGCTAGTTCGCTTGAAGGACTATTTCCGTGAATCCTTTTTACGTTTGTCAAGTCTAACCTCTTTTACACTTGGTCTTTGATGATTCACGACGATAAACGACGTTACGTGAGCAATAAATGTTAAGAGGAAAATAGTGAGAGAGGAAACGGAATATCCTTATTGTCAAAGATGACGGAAAGGCAAAAAGGAGTATGCAAAAGAAACTTCAAGTGCCTGCGAACGCGACAGAGGGAACGTATGAAGGAAATACTGACCCAATTCTCATTTCTTGAAGCAAGAGGTGAACGTGGCGAGAAACTGAATGAAAAAAGGCTGAAGCCGTGAGATGGACACTTCCCAGAGCATGCGGTGTCAAAGGTGTGGAAAAGAAACGGTGAGAAATGTGGATATTAGTAGATGAAGCACAATGATGAGTGTAAGTGAAAAGAAAGATAACTCTGCGTTTTGAAACAGTTTGGTGAAGAGCATACAGACTGACAGTCCTATCAAGGAGGAGGTGAGGACGACCTAGTACAGTGTGCTAGACAGATGGGGTTCGATGCACTGCTGATAAGCTTTCCGCGTCGGTGTATGACGCGCCTATAGTGTGCGTTTTAAGATCGCTGTGGTGTGGTTTGTACAGATATCATATGTTGCCTGCCAATTTTCATGTTATGGTAATCATATTAGCTTCATGGAGTCTACTGAAGTAGTTTTAATTTCTTGAAATGTGGTTGTTTGTTTGCATCAGATATTTTAAATATATCTTATTTCGTATATTCTCC
>NC_061101.1:55146649-55174149 GCF_015104395.2 Macrobrachium nipponense | reverse complement strand
AGGATTCTTAAAAACTGAAGATAGAAGTGCTAACCAGCAGATAACCACTAAAAGAGTGTGTGTGTGTGTGTGAGAGAGAGAGAGAGAGAGAGAGAGAGAGAGAGAGAGGCAAATGCACCGCATGTAAAGAGCCAATGAAACAAAGTCTGGAGGTCAAAAGGGTTATCTCCAGTTCCTGACCCCCGCCATAAGAAAAACAATTTATGTGATTGTGCGTCCGAATGTATCAATATTTATGCATGTCTATATCATAGGTGCTTACATCAGTTAAACAGGGCCACGATATGCATAATCCATTCATCAAATTCAGGGAAAAGACAAAAAAATTGCAGAGATAACAAATGGAAAACTGTTATGTTTAAGATCTGGTTTGCCAAATTTTGGAAACTTTCTTTCGTCATTTACAATCAACTCGATTCTGTTTATTATATAATAATCTGTATTAAGAATGACAGTACCTTTACTTTCATCAGGTTTAATAATGATCAAGTTTTCATTTGTAGCCCGATTTTTCAATATATCTTCAGTCAGCTCTCTTGAAGAAATGTGTTCAATTACTCGTCAGTTTTTATAAATGGTTATTGTGAAATTTTTGATAGTTGTTACTGACATCATTACAGACAGGCTGATTTTTTTTTTATCTTACGAGATAACGAATAAAAAGGTCGAAATAACATGTAGTCCGGTTCGTAACAAGGCATGTAGTTGTCCAATCCCAATGACAATCAAAATTCTTATCATTTCGACAGTAATTGAGAGGAAAGGTTAAATACTGAACTCAAACTATGGCTGAAATGAGGCCTGAGAACACAATAGCTTTGTGATTTTATATGATGACATCGTTTGGTACTGATGATATGGTCTGCAATGTTTTTATTTAAAGTTTGAAAGATAATAAAATCAGTAAAAGATAAGGGGCTACATACTCGTACATGTTGATACAAATCTTGCACAAATGAGACTTGGGTTTTTAAGTTTTTGTACTAATTTCCATGTTTAACAATCTGTTGGTCGATGCCACTCTGTTATCCTGACTGAGGCAGATGTTATTATATATTATTATAATTTCTGTTGTTTTAAGTTCTTCAGGTACTGTGAATTCGATATGTGTATATATATATATATATATATATATATATATATATATATATATATATATATATATATATATATGTGTGTGTGTGTGTGTGTGTGTGTGTGTGTGTGTGTGTGTGTATGTTTGTGAATATATATACATATACATATACATATACAATGTGCATATATATATAATAATATATATAGCTATATATATAATATATATATATATAATATTAATAGTATATGATATGTATATATATATATATATATATATATATATATATATCTATATCTATATATATATATATATACACACACACTACACACACACACACACACACACACACATATATATTAATATATATTATATTATAATATATATAATTATATATATATATATATATACACATCGTGGCTGCGTATTCAATCATTCATCATGATTGTAAAACTACTAAGAGAAATCATCATAAACTTATGCAAATCAAAGTCAAATAAAATAAAAAATATACTAAGATAAAGGAACGGAAAAACATAAAATATGCAACAGTTCTTACCCGTCTAACGCGGTATTATCACAACAGAGAAGAGAGAGAGAAAGAAAGAAAAAATAAAGGGCTGAGAGGCAACAAAGCCGTAAAGAGAAGATAAAAGGAAAAAACAAGGCAGAAACGATTCAAAAAAGTTCTTTTGTCCGCCACTAGATGTCACTGGCCTGTCACGGTTCTTTAAGAGGATCCAATTAGTAGATCTCCAGCGCCATAATTCGTCTAATTTAATCCGATTACCCGTCGTTCAACTCGAGAACGAAGATGCTATCCGGATTCTCCTTTTATCCGGTCATCGAACGGCTCCCGAGGATCCATCCCAGGAGATTAAAAGAGAGAGAGAGAGAGAGAGAGAGAAGAGAGAGAGAGAGAGAGAATCATCATATCTATTCATACCCGCTCTTTATTTGGTGTGCGTATCCGTGTAAACAATTTACTTTCCCATTGTTAATATCGATTTGACTTACTGGAAACGATCCAGTGAAAAAATATGTTTATAAATTTAACAAATAAACCTTTTTCGGAATATATTAGCACTGACTTTTATTTTCCATTTAAACTCATTTCAGTCGCCAATAATATACTGAAACTAGTCTGCGCCAAAGACTTCAACACTGAAGTAAGCACCAATCCAAAAAGAGCGTTGTTTACGTGAGTTTCCACTTTTGTGGACTTATTCCATTCTTATATTTTCTTTAAACATGCCTGGGTCTCTTTTTGCACACGGAAGCATTAGTCACAGTGTGAATTCATGAATATATTCATAAGTAATTACCTTACTTGGAGGCAACATAATTCGAGGGCCGTTTAATATTCTCTCGAGATAAGAGAAGCGCCTGGGTCCTTAAAACACCTGGACTTTCGGGCATAAATGATAACAAGATATTTGTGAAGGGATGCATTTCATTCTTCGTACGTTAACCTACGCGACAAATCTCGAGTATAGCAAAGTGCCAGACTTTAAACAAAACAAATTGTTCATCACCATCAAGAACAACATAAACAGTGGCAACAAAAAGAAAAAGTGCAATGCAATATCGCCGATTTCAATTAATATAAAATTTTTTTACAGTTACTGCAAAGGGTACTCGTTCATTTCCAAGCCAGCTTACGAAAGAAGAAATGCATATTCCTTTCTTGTCACGGGACATTATGTATAAAATGAACGCTTCCACAAAACACTGTTTTTGCATTCC
Source organism: Macrobrachium nipponense (assembly GCF_015104395.2). Taxonomy (NCBI): domain Eukaryota; kingdom Metazoa; phylum Arthropoda; class Malacostraca; order Decapoda; family Palaemonidae; genus Macrobrachium; species Macrobrachium nipponense. The sequence continues at coordinate 55,171,328 of NC_061101.1, read as the reverse complement.
GGAGGAACTAAATAATTATGCGCAAGTCCCATCTGATTAAAAATCACATCAAGAGCAGAATCGTCACAAAACAAGTCAGGTAAATGTTGAAAGTGACTTTTATTGGCCAACGTAGGATCTTATATACACCACTAACATTTACCCAGATAAAGCAGGGCGTTTACATATATGAATGTGTAAAAGGAGAGAGAGAGAGAGAGAGAGAGAGAGAGAGTTACAAGGATTTGGATGTCTTAAAGACTTGTTAGTCCATCCAAGTAGACATCGTGTGCTCACTTATCTGTGCATTCACAGTGTTCTAGTGATTTTGTCTAGCTTTCTTTTAAACTCTTCCACACTGTTGCTGTTTACAACTTCTGGTGGCAGTTTATTCCATGTGTCACATATCTTACATACAAAAAAGTTCTCACAATTGGATATGTTGTATCTCATCAGTTCTGGTTTCCATCCATTATTTCTTATCTGGTTTTCGTTTGAGGTAAATATGTTACTGTCTACTTCTGTTATGCCTTTCAGTATTTTAAATGTTTCTATTAGTCGCCCTCGCAATCGTCGTGTTTCTAAGCCATACTTTGTGGCTCTTGCTTGTACTCCTTCTAATCTATTTATGTCTTTTCTTAGTGTTGGTGACCAAAACTGTATTGCATATTCTAGATGGGGTCTAACTATTGATGTGTAGAGCTGCAGCACCGTGTCCTTATTTCTTTATGTATCCCACTAGTTTCTGTGCCTTCTTTTCAGCTTTTATGCACCGTTTTGTGGATTTTAAGCTCTTGGTAATAATGACTCCAAGGCCCTCCTCTTGTTCTACTCTACTTATGTCATTCCCAAGCAGCATGTAGCTGGCATGGGTGTTCCTATTTGTAACACTTTACACTTATCTACGTTAAAGGGCATTTGCCATTATTTTGACCACTCTCCTATTTTCATTAGATTATTTCTTAAACTTTCCACTGCATATGGGTCTGCTGCATTTACACCTAGTTTGGTGTCATCTGCAAATTTGGCTATCCTGCTAGTTAAGCCTATATCAATGTCATTAATGTAAATAAAAAAAAACAAGAGAGGGCCAAGGACAGAAGCCTGAGGAACTCTGCTTGTTACATCTGCCCATTCTGATTCTTCACCATAAGAAGGAGAAAGATACGAAATTTAGCTTTACGTATCAGCGCTGGATCCGGAGAGAATATGACCATATAGTGCTGAGAGAGAGAGAGAGAGAGAGAGAGAGAGAGAGAGAGAGAGAGAGAGAGAGAGAGAGAGAGAGAATTTAGCTTTATGAATCAGCACTGGATCGAGAGAAAATCCAGCCATATAGCTCAGCGCTTGAGCCAGAGAAGAGAGAGAGAGAGAGAGAGAGAGAGAGAGAAATTTAGCTTTATGAATCAGCGCTGGATCAAGAGAAAATCCGGCTATATAGCTCAACGCTGACGCCAGAGAGAGAGAGAGAGAGAGAGAGAGAGAGAGAGAGAGAGAGAGCCTAGCAACAGAAACGGAGGCTAATCCCAATACCTCCCTCCAAGTGGCACACATGAGGCGGGGAATCCTCCGGCAGTCCGCCAGGCCCTTTTTCAAAAGGGTGGCAGCGATAACACCTTCGGCTACTGTATCGGGTCGCTCCTTGGTGTCTTGGGGTCATTAGCTGTACAAGTAGTGGCGGAGCCAGGTCATAAACTTGAGCTACCGTTCTCACTTCGCCCCCTGCCTAAGATAACAGCTCCGAGTTAATGAGCGACAAGAGGAACTAGCACACGGTACAACTGGCTACTGGATCAACCAAATGGCCTCCTCTAACCACCGCATCTGCTGCGAGGAAAAAACCCTGACCAGATAAACTTTTGTTGTGCTTAGAAAAAAAAAAAAAGCTTATTCGATTTTCTCATTTTTTGTACATGCCAATAAAAATTCCGTCTGTTTTATCTAGGGTTAAGTTATCTATTTATGGGACATACAAAGGCCTCACCAACCCTAATTCCCACAAATTATGGAAAACTGTTTAATTTCTCAAAAAACTCGACCTTCTGGCCGCCTGACTGATACTGAAAGAAAAAAAAATATATTGCAGACCAATTCTCGCTATCACATGAGCAATTATGGTATCAACGAATTCGGTTTGCCATTACCTGTTTTAGTGGCTAATTAATGTCAAACTGTCAAACAAAAAGGTAGATAAGCACCCGATGGGGACCAACGATGCCGGTTTTTCCAAAATTCGATGCCATATCAAAGGCGCCACTACTCAGGCTGAACGGCGATAAAAGCTAAACGAACAAATCTGATGAATTATTACTGTTGGTATCACATAAAAATAATTAAATAAATAAAAATAAATAAAATTACGTACAAAATAAATAAAATTAAGTACAGAAACTTTTCTACAGTTGTCAGTAAATTCTGATTAAATAGCAAAATACAAATTTATCGATAACCAATGTGGTCTATACTGCAATGCGAGATTAGCACATTCACAAGTGTTAAATTTCTCCATTTGAAATGTGAATGGCAATATATCTGGGAAGGGGCTTTATGGACACAGGCAAAATTCAGCTCACTTAATTACTCTTCAAAAACGGCTTGGTTACCTAATGAATTATATGCAAACGGAGAGTATGCAAAATATCTTCTGTTATGTATTAAACCAGTATGGATGCCAACAGGAAATAATTAGATAATATAAGATTCCTTTGTTAAATGCAAATCATTCATCTAAGAAAACTGTAACATTGGAGTCTAAGCCTATCAAACAGATTGTATCGCAGCCATTAAATTAGGCACCATAATATAAAGTTATATGTAACGACTTACACTATTATATCAAAATCAGAAAAAAACTGGCTTATGATCTTGGAAAAATGTCCTTGTTTCCTTGACAATAAGGTCAAGTTATAAATACCGGGAATAATTGTTATCACTAAAGCCTGAAATATATATCGACACAGTTTCGGCACATTCACTGAAATAATGGACTAGATTACAGTGACCTAGACGAATGATCAGGGGTATTCCGAGTAAATAATCCCCCCCTAACCACTTAAAAGGAAATTTATGCTAAATATGATTTGGGGATCTAAATTTTTACACCTACAATTTACTAAAGAAAAGGTCAAAATATAAATATTCTGGTAAAATGCTCACCAGACTCCAAAATGCCTGTCAACCAAGTTTGATCAAAATCAGAGAATTTTAACGACCTGTGACTTTGTTGAAAGTCAGGGTAAAAAACTGATAGGGAATTACTTCTCAGACACAGTGTTAAAAGCTGAAGACAAGAGGCTTCTAAACATCATATATCTTGCCATATAAAAGAATTTTTTTTTTTAAATCCACCTTCAAGGTGGCTGGTTTAAATTTTTGTGAAAAATACATAAGTTTCATCGTAATCGAAAGGAAAAGGGTAATAATAATAAAATAATAATAATAATAATAATAATAATAATAATAATAATAATAATAATAACGCAATACCATTGGACACCAGAGTTGAAGAGAAAGAGAGGGAAAAAATGGATAAGTATCAAGATCTGAAAATAGAAATAAGAAGGATATGGGATATGCCAGTGGAAACTGTACCCTTAATCATAGGAGCAGTAGGCACGATACCAAGATCCTTGAAAAGGAACCTGGAAAACCTAGATGCTGAAGTAGCTCCAGGACTCATGCAGAAGTGTATGCTCCTAGAAATAGCGCACATAGTGAGAGAAGTAATGGACTCCTATAGAGGCAGGATGCAACCCGGAACCCCACACTATAAAAACCATAAAAACCACCCAGTCGAATAAGGTGACTGTGATAGACGGGAAAACATTATAATAATAATTATCGCCCATCAGTATTGGTCTGGTGTTCAGATCACAAGAAGGGTCTTGTTACCAAGAATGATTATCAATTACGTCAAATCGAATATTGATAATTATGACAATCCCTCTATTCACGGAAGCACAAAGACAGGCGCGAATCCAATGACAAAGAATAAAGCCATTGGATAAGGAATACAAAATCCTTCTGACAAGAGGTCTAACAGTAATATTATTAATGTTCAATAAAACAGGTAGAGAAACCATAGAATGGTCTTTACCGATAAAGAAAAAGACTGAGCCAGAAATCCAGAGGGAGAATGATAAAAATGAAAAAGATCAAGGATAAGCTAACCAGCCAAATGAAAACCAACACCTTCAAAAGAAGAGAGTTCTTTATCTATAAGTATAAACACCCATGGTAAAATTCTAGATAAAGTCTCTGGTATTAAACCTTATAATTACCGATGTTAAAATGGACTATTTATAACTAACTGCAGTCTGTATGGACTAAAGAAAAATAAAGGATTTTTCCAACTCTTACTGATGTATTTTCATGGTTTATTGTATTAACCAAGGCCTTGCATTTCGCCGTGAAAATTATAGGATGTGACAAAAAGCGACTAGAAAAAATATTCAGTAAAAATATAATACACATGATCTAATCCTTGAAAAGACGAAACGAACCAAACAAACTTGGTAAACCGAAAATTCGTCTAATTTTAGTGAGATTCAAATAAGTCATCATAAGCTAAAAGAAACTGAAAATCTCTATCCAAGCATACCACTGAAGATCAATCTAGAAGTCCTTTTTAATGATTAACCTCATAAGTCTTGCTGGAAGAAAACCATACGTCAGAATTTGTAGGCGGGAGAGTGACTGGTTTAGTGTAGAAGTGGATCTGGAACAAAAGGCATATTATTTCCCCATGGCTTTTTAATACATTGTTGGATGGACTGATGCATGAAGTATGAAGATGTCAATTTCTGACTCCCATCGGGATCGAACCCATGTCTCTCAAATGAAAGACAAGGGCGCTACCAACTGACTTACACAAGTCATAAAAGTAGTTGGTATCTAAGTAATTCTGTACCCGGGGTTTTTCCCAAGCTTGACCCAACTTCCCGACCCACCAATCAGTCAAGTGGTAGCTTTTCATTCGAATAACCCTTCAGCGTGAATTCGATGGAAATAATCCACACGCAATCAAGTGATTCACAGAAATACGTAAATCTCTGACTCACGTCGGGATGGAACCCAGGCCCCTTACATGACAAGTAATGGCGCTACCAGCTGACCCATACTGGTATCAAAAGAAATTGAATGGAGTGTGGATGTCTGCACATGATATCATCAGTATGTCGTATGGTCCCTGCACACTTGGTCATTCATCTCAATCTTTGAAGGCAACAATCTTTCGGAGACCTCTAACGCCACCTTCTCCTCATCCTTCCTAACACTTCCTCTCGTCTTCCATACTTTCCCTACGCATGAACTAACTCGAAACCTAACCAGACTGCACGAATGGCCTACGAGAACAATATCGAAACTAAAGAGAATGAGAGAAAAAGAGGCTTAGACGACACACAACAGAACTTCGCTCCTCGGGGAGTTGAATCAGTTAATGAGCGGAGAAACCCGCTCTATTTCAAGTTTTACAGCGGCCTTCTATCGTCCGACATGAACGATTGATCAAGTATGGAATGCGAAATGAACTTTCGCCTAATGGGGAGAGACCCATCGCCTTTAATGAGAGGGAAAATTCAACCTTACATTACGGACGGCCAAAGGGTAAGAGGTCTCGGCGGGACATTTGCTACCATTAATGATACGGTCATAAAAAAAGATCCTTATTTACATTAAGGGAGAATTACACTCGGGATGGAGTGGGCCTTCTGGTGGGGTAGGGCCAGGGGGAGGGAGAGCAGTTAGTGATAAGGAGAGAATACCAGCAGCAGCAGCAACAGTCATTTTCTCCAGTAGCCGAAGGGATGGAATCCAGGAGACGGAGGAGGCTTCGGAGGGCGCTACGGACGCAGCAGGAGCATGGACTAAGTGGCTAAGCCTTTTTTCGTCTGTCTTTTTTGTCTCGTATGTCCGAGGGCCCACACTAGATGACAGGGGGGTCCTCCTACCGACGGCGGCCCATCGTCAGAGGGGCTACTGGAGATTTGCATCAGATATGGCGTCGTTTAATGGCCCAATGGACCGGGCACCGAAAGGACTTCGATTCGTTATGTATTCAGCGCATGCGCAAATCAAATCGGAAGGCTCATAATGGGTCTGACTCGGTCATCGCGGCCAGCTGATGACAAGCGTCGCATGGTCGGCTGTTCATACGGCCCCCACCCCGACTCTGGTCGGGGATTACGAAGCTAAAAACATAATTGGATTAATAATTGGAGAGATTTCAATGCAGCGACAAAGATTCAACGTGAGGGTATTCAGTTTCTTTCTGTTGCAACATTCATGTATTCAAGTCCTCAATGTATTGACGCAAAAAGCATTGCCTATATATTATATTATATATATATAGTATGTATATATGTATATATATATATATATATATATATATAAAGATATATATATTATATATATATATTATATATTATATATATATTATATACACACACATATAATGTATGTACGTAACGTACGTATATGAGATTATCAGAATCTGATATCCGGAACCCTAGGCTTTCACTAATCAACTAATTATACTTTTCTGAGAGAGAGAGAGAGAGAGAGAGAGAGAGAGAGAGAGAGAGAGAGAGAGAGAGAGAGAGAGAGATTCCATTAATATTAAAGCGTCTTTAATATCATGTGTGACATATCAGCGTTCAAGATCACAAAGATACCATAGACACACCACAAGAACTAGCAGTAAAAGAAAACTGGTATTATATCAAACAAAATATTATTTATGTACATAGGTATATATATATATATATATATATATATATATATATATATATATATATATATATCTATATATATATACCTATGAACATTTGGCCACTAATATTGTTAAATGTCCAAATCACTGTATCATGTATTCTGACAGAAATTCTGTATATAAATGAAAGTGTTTTATCGGCTCAATTTCCTCATCCAGTCTATTCAGGATTAGCATAGTAAATACTTTTACCACAACCGACTAGTGCAATACCTCTATAGTTACCTCATTCAGTCAGGTCGCGTTCCTTTGGTACCTTACGGTTGACCTCCAGTTCCCAACTAATGAACCTTTATTCCTTTATTTCATAATATCTTGCAAACAAGTCTAGTTATTACATAAGGTGTCATTTCAGTTTCAGCTATCATCTCTGCGCGGTGATTTCATCATAGCTTTGGTGTTGCCGAAGCGCAAGTTTATTATTACTGATTAGAAGCTCGTTGGATCTCGGCGTTACTGTCTCCCTTACCCCGCCCAACTTGGGGCGAACAAACAGGTTTGCGGGATGAGGGTGGATGTCTCCCCTACCCTCCTATTCCCATACTTATCCGGCCACATTTGGGGCGGACAAACAGATTTGCAGGATGAGGGTGGATGTCTCTTCTACCCTCCTATTCACCAACTTATCCGGCCCCACCTGGGGCGGACAAACCAGTTGTGGGAAGGGGGAGGGGGTGTTTGGTTGATGTGTCATGTCTCCCCTACTGTCGACCAGAGGGGGACAAACTAGATCCATTATCATAGATTTTACATATAGAAAAAAATCAATTCATTAAATCTAAATGCACATCCCCATCCTGTCCCTCATCCACGATCTCGAAAAATGTTCCGCCCAGTGTTGTCTATCTTCTTCACCTGTTGCTCTCACTGCACCATTCCTCTTTCTGACAGGTTTTGTCCCCTCATAATATTCACCCACGCATATTTCAATTATAAGTCTGTGAGCTACTACTCTTAATACCACTGCCTCTCCCCAAGTTCCTCGTTGGACGAGTGGTTTTCGCATTTGGCTACCATTCCGGTGGTCCGAAGTTCGATTCTCGGCTCGGCCAACGTGGAATCAGAGGAATTTATTTCTGACGATAGAAATTCATTTCTCGATATAATGTGGTTCGGATCTCACAATAAGCTGTATGTCCCGTTGCTGGGTGACCATTTGGTTCCTAGCCACGTAAAATTATCTAATCCTTCGGACCAGCCAGCCCTAGGAGAGCTGTTCGTCAGCTCAGTGGTCTGGTTAAACTAAAATATAGTACTGCCACTCCCTGAATATATGGGTTCGTCAACATCATCATCCTGACTGTCTAATTATTCTCTCTTATCTATTCTTGATCTTCGTAGAACTTCACTATCAAGACTTGAGCACTTAGCATGTTCTACTTCGCGTTCTTTACCAACTAGCCCCCACCTAAGTTTGTCTATGCACTTGTATAATCAAACGGCAATGATAAATTCACCATAAAACTCCTTTTAAGTCACACTCGGCAATTTTATGTATAACCCGTTTTTATAGAGGTACTATTTTCCGAGAAATTGCGCACGGTCACTCTAATGCTAAAATTCTAACCCAAGCATCTCCATCTTAATGTCATCAAAATTAGAGGCTAGGCGGTTTAAAAATTTTTTTTTTTAATGTTGAACATACAGATGAGACCAAACTGAACTGAACTAAATTGAATAGAATTTACGCCAAAAGCCCAGAACTGGGACCTATGAGGTCATTCAACGCTGAAATGGAAATTGAGAGTAAAAGGTTTGAAAGGTGTAATAGGAAGAAAACCTCAAAACAGTTGCACTATGAATCAATTAGTAGGAGAGGGTGGAAAGTAAGATGGAGGAAGAGAATATGAACGGAGGTACAGTAAAGGAAATGAATGCAGTTGCAGCTAGGGGCCGAAGGCACGCTGCGAAGAGCCTTATGTAATGCCTAGAGTGCACCGTACGAGGTGCAATGACAGCACAAGCCCCCTAAGGAGCAGATGAAACAAAGAACCAGAGGAACTGGTAATCCAAACCATGCTATAAGCACTCTCTCTCAGCTTGATCCTTATTCGGGGTAGCAGTTTTTAATAAGCCTCTTCTATATGTTTCTACCTTAAACGATTCATTTCCTCAATGCAGCCCTCCCTTCTTATCCGGGCTTGGGAGAGGAACTGAGCTGGGCCGGCTTGCTCCACAGAGCCTAAGTTGAATACTATAAGTTACACTTGAAAATAAACGCTACTGTTATCTCCCGAATGTTAAATGATAAAGTCGTGAGCTATTTGTTAAATTTTCAAAGGCAGTTAGGATATATATGTAAGCAGATATATATATATATATATATATATATATATATATATATATATATATATATATATATATATATAAATAAGCAGAAGCAAAGTAACAAATACGTGTAGTACATAACTCTACACCTTATTTCATTTCCCAGAAGGACTAAATTCGCATGTTAGCCGTGGCAGGAGGAGGAGGAGGAGGAGGAGGAGGAGGTTAAAGCGAAATTAATTCTACCGAATTCCAGATTTGCTTCACTTGGGGCCACGCCAGTCGGGTAATTGACCACTTCTTATCTTTAAAAGAAAGAAAGAAAAAAAAACTAATCAAAAAGAGTATTTTCATTCAGTCAGCATCAGTCAACCTTAGGAGAAAATCTCCCTGGTTTTGACGTTGGTTATCTATTGATGGACGACTGAACACTGTTCACCTACATTAGAAAACATTCCAGTAAATGACGCACGGATACATATACTTTTAGAACTATAATGAGGATCCATCATTTTTTTTCTATTACAATCACGTTGATAGAATGCTCAATATATTTATGTAAATCTGGATCACTGATACTGTTGCAGTCACATACAGAAAACTCAAGAGTAAGCTATGATACAGTGGACATTCTCCTATTTTCTGCTAAATTTGGTTATCAAACGATAACATTTAAAATTTCCGAAAAGAGGAAAATTAAAATTTTAAATGACTGAATTTTGAGAGAGAGAGAGAGAGAGAGAGAGAGAATTGAGGAAAAGTAAAAATACTCTAAATGGGTGCACTGGAGACCAGTTTGGTTATCCAACGGTAAAATTTAAAATCCTGAAAAAGGAAGAATGCAACTTTAAATGACTAAATTTTGAGACAAAAAAAAAAAAAAAAAAACCAACGTTGAAGACATTGCAAAGAGACTCCAAATAGGTGTACTGGGGGGACCAGTTTGGCCACATTTGAGGAGTCGCATCTGAAAGACACCACCTACAGATTTCCAGACATTCATCACATTAATTGACGAAGTATGTAAACGACTGAGAGAAAGTGGACCTCAATCGTTCGGCCAAGCGACAGCCTGTGGTTAATTGTGCCATTGGACCCTGATGATCAGAACAACAGGTTGCCATTAAAGAGTCTCTCTCTCTCTCTCTCTCTCTCTCTCTCTCTCTCTCTCTCTCTCCTCAAATAATTAAATCAAATGGCTAACATAAACACTCACCCCTGCCGTTTGGATCGCAGCAATTATCCGTAACGTTGATGGAATTAACAACCGTTTCCTCCAGAGAGAGAGAGAGAGAGAGAGAGAGAGAGGGTGTATATGAATGGCATATTTAATGGCATAAACTGATAAATGTCATTAAAATACCAGTGGCACCACCTAGCTACACGGCCAAAAATAGCTTACGAGGCCATATTACTAAACAGCATAAGATAACTAGTTGACAGGTCATCGATTTTACTTGCAAGACCAGTTTACGAACAACAAGGGTCGAAATAAGTGGCACTGCTGATAATCATCTCCTCCGCCGTTATTTTCCCCGCTAATGGCTAATTTTAACCTTAAATAACACAAAAACTACACAAGCTAAAGGGCTGCAATTTGGTATGTATGATGGTTGGAGGGTGGATGATCATCATACCAATTTGCAGCCCTCTAGCCTCAATGGCTTTTAAGATCTGAGGCCGGACAGAACAAGTCCGGACGGACGGACAAATAATCATTTCAATAGTTTTCTTTTACAGAAAACTAACAAACTATGGCAAATGGTAAGATTTCGCGACGTCATTCAGAGGATCTGGCAACGGTAAACACAGACAGAGCGAGGGAGGGGGGACTATTACTATTCAAGCTGAATAATGAAATTTATACAAACTCGTAATGAATAATGAACACTAAAGAAAACGAGAAGCAAACACACACAAAACAATGCATTAATGTAATCTTTTAAAACTACTAAAAAGAAAAATGCAATAGTGACTTCTAAACCAGTCAGTCATACTAAGACCGATTAATGAACTTAAGAGCACACACACACACGCACACACCACACACACACACACACACACACACACACACACATATATATATATATATATATATATATATATATATATATATATATATATAACATAATAAAATGTTAAAAAACAAGTGACTCCCAGGGAGCCAATGTTCATTCACCGTAACAACACAGGTCATTTGGGTACGGTTTACCTGTATGCAATAAAGCCACCTCCGAGAACTGCCTTATCTTTATTTAATATGAGATTAATTAAGATTACCCGTTGGAGTCCAGTTCTTCTAAATTCTCGAAGTCAAAAGCGATTGACGAAAATATACGAGACCACAAAATAATCGTGCGACATTATACAACTTCGCTCTATAAATATTAATGAGGAAAATCTTAGTACATTAAGATAAAGGAGTTCACTTGGTATGGGTCCTAAACGACCTGGAAAACTGAACCAGACGCAAATAGATTCGAACCCTTCGGGAGCCCCACCTGATCCTCAATATGGATTCCGGCGGAGATAAACCAGCAGCCAGCCAGCCACTCTGGCCAATTGACGAGGGACCCCGGGCACATCTGCATTCAGATTACGTACCCCACACGTGCGCCAAAGGGTACACCTGCTCTGGCGGTCAATTAACAGCGTCGTAATATAACCCTCCGCCCCACCCTCCCCCCCCCCCCCTCCCCCCCCCCCCCCCCCCACCCCAACATCCCCTTCTCTCCCTCCTAAAAGAAAAACTGGACACTTTTTCATCCTAATATAGGGAAGGGTAAGATGGCTGTAATCTCAAAAAAGGAGTAAATAAAATAAAATAAAAATGTAAAAAAATACCTGGATAAACAAAAAATTAGTAATATTTGATGCGCGGAAAAGCTACCGATGCATCAGAAATTTACAAAACCTTTTACACCACAGCACATATTCACTGCCTCAAAAATAGAACATTCAAAGCAAACTCGCTGTTAAACCAACCAAATATCTTTTGTACACTAAATTACATCCACGCGAGTATGGTTTCTCTCCCACGTTCAACAGTGCGTCCCTCAATCATGCGCTGACAGTACGCCACATAAATGATTAAGCCATCACGTTTCAGACCATCGTTTTTCGGCTTACATGACTGAATTTTTCATTATTCTGCGCATTTTTATGTGCGAAACTTCACTAGTCTTGCGGTAAGGGATCATTTTACGGTCGTACGGCCCATAAATATATAAATACCTGGCTAGTAACTAACAAACCTGACAGCTAAGTATCTGACGGTTTTTTTAATGCTTACCAATAAGGCCGCTCACAACGTACAACTAAATAATGACGAGTAGTTCAAAGATGTTAATCATCAGAATAAAAATTACAAGCAATTTTACGCTAGGTGATGCTTCAGCATATAAAAGGAACCTCCTAAAAACAAGGAATATATCGCTCGCTTCTGGAATAACTGAAAACTGAAACGCAGGTGAAAATAACTTCTAAGACAAATAAGCTCAAAAGTAACTTTAAAAATGTGAACCTTTGCGCTCAAAACGAATATATAAGGCACTGGTAAATTACCCGAGACCTCAAGGATTTTTTGATATGGCGTAAAATTCTTCAGGTTTTGGTACCCAGGGAACTCACAACATTCGAGTAGAAGGTTCATAGAAGAGATTGGCTTTTCATAAGTTTGAAGAGATTTAGACATTAACTACATAACAGGTGGCGAGATGGAATCAATTGCATGAATCGTATATTATTGTATTTCGGAACAGGAGAGTTGACACTATAAAGAGATTTGATTTTGTTTGATTTATATAAATTTGGCATTATGCCAAGCACTGGGTCAACTAAGGCCATTCAGCGCTGAAATGGAAATTGACAGTAGAAGGTTTGAAAGGTGTTTCAGGAAGAAAACCTGAAAGCAGTTGCACTATGAAACAATTGTTAGGAGAAGGTAGGAAGTAAGATGGAAGAAAGAGAATATGAACGGAGGTACAGTAAAGGGAATGAAAGCAATTGCAGCTAGGGGCCGAAGGGATGCGGCAAAGAACCTTAAGTAATGCCTACATTGCACCGAATGAAGCGCACGACGACGCTATCCCCCTACGGGACAATATAAAGAGAGCATTAACGCATTCATACACATAAACATTCACACATATACACAATATTCTTTGGAAGCTTGAATTTCAAGTCAATGGCCTTATGGGCTTGTTCCATATGAATAGGGCTCACCTTTTGAATAATAATAATAATAATAATAATAATAATAATAATAATAATATTGGTGGTACCGAAAGTAAAAAAATATAGGAAACAAGACGTGATCCGTCTTCCAGTTTACTTGGGACGCGTGCAAGATTTTCCCCTCACGCAGAAGTGGTAAACAGCATACTCCTAGCTTTTAATGTAAATCAAAACGTGCTGGAATCTACGGTCAAACAAGAGCCTTGTTTCACCTACGAAAATTAAAATAAATGCGCTATACGCTATTAAAAATCAGTTTTCTTTACTGTTTAATATGCGCATTACCTATTTTTTTTTCTTTACATTTTCATTCTAATAAATAAATCATAAATATCCTATCCTAAAATTCATGCATCTTTAACTCAACGCGAAACACCTTTTTCAGAGCTTTGTAGGTCTTCCACAGACCTTTCATACCCAACAACAACAACAACAACAACAACAACAAAGTAGTTTGTGAGCTTACTCCCCGAGTAGGGAAAAAATCGAAGAGGGCCTTAAAGAAACAAGGCCCACCACGCTCGGGTGAGCTTAAACGGTGGCAGAAAGCAGCGTTTCACTTGAGAGATTTAAAAAGCAATGACGTTTGATAACCTCGATAATCCCCGGAGCGCAGGACGTTACTTCGAGGACCAACCGGGGCCATTTTCAGAATGGACCCTGTTATCGGTCCACTGCAGTTCAAGAAGAGGAGGACCTTCTTTCTCTTCACCACATCGGTTCCAATTTGGGGGAGACGCGAGGAAGAAGAGGGTTAATGGCCGAGTTTATCAAATAGATCTTTTCAAATACTCGATGTTTGTACGCTGACTTGCCTTGTATCTTGACTTCAATCATAATCTCGCTCCCAGTAAACATAATCATAGCTTGAATTTATGTATAACTTAATACTGATTATATATATATATATATATATATATATATTATATATATATTATATATATATTATACTATATCTATATATATGGTGTGTGCGTGCGTGTGTTTACATACATATATACTTATACACACATATATGTATATGTGTATATATATATATACACACTATATGTATATGTGTATATATATATATATACACACACACACTATATCATATACTATATATATATATATATATATATATATATATATATATATAATATATATATATAGAGAGAGAAGAGAGAGAGAGAAGAGAGAGAGAGAGAGAGAGAGAGAGAGAGAGGATTGTATAAGGCATAGACGGCTCATCCCGAATTACAGTTATACCCCAATGCGTATCCTTACTTAACTGAAATCAACGGTTTCTCCTAATAAACGGTCAGCATCTCTTCATCGCCTTCCATTTCCCAGCTAATATCATCCACAAATAGTTCCCCCATGAACGTTTAAACTGGCCATAACTGACATGACCGAGAGAGGATCCCACTTATTAAGTACTCTCGAAGTTAATACATTAATCAAATCGTCGATCAAATAGCGAAAAATTGTCGTGCTGAAATTACTAAGACCAAAACTGGAGGGATAATCGGTTTATCTAGCGAAGTGCTGCACTCCCAGTATCTCCAATAAAGTCCTGGGGATACTAACCGGGAAATAAATTCGCCAAAGTGCACATAAATCAAATAAATGAAGTATTAATAAATGAATTCTTAAAGACGGGACCGAACCCTGCGTGAGAGTCCAGGGCATTAACAATTCAGACGCAAAGGTCATGAAAAGGAGTTGGCTTGTATGGAGTTTTTACGTTGCATGGAGGCAGTGGTTATTCAGCAACGGGAATAACGGCTTTACGTGACTTTCGAACCACGTCGAGAGTGAACTTCTACCACCAGAAATACACATCTCTCACCCCTCAATGGAATGACCGAGAATCGAAATCGCGGCCACCGAGGTGGCACGCCAACATCATACCGACCACGCCACTTAAGCGCTTGAAAAGGAGTTGGAACCTAAATACTACACACCTGAGGGTTTTCCCAGGCAGGTGACTCGCATTGCTAACATTTCATTCGACTTACTCCTTTCACTGTGAAATATTATGGAAATCAACGCACAGAAATTCCGTGATTCTGTCCTATGGCGAGTCAAAATTTTTTGCTCATTTCCATCATAGTTAATTATATCTTAGTTGAACCAGACCACTGAACTGATTAACAGTTCTCTTAGGGATGGCCCGAAGGATTAGACTTTTTTTTTTTTTTGTACGTGGCTAGGAACCAATTGATTACTTAGCAAAAGGACCTACAGCTTACTGTGGGATCAGAACCACATTATATCGAGAAACGAATTTCTAATCACCAAAAATAAATTCTTTTGGTTCCGTATTGACAGCAGCGGGGAGCGATCTTAGGCTACCAAACTGACAGGCGGCTAGGCAACCATCTCGTCTAATGAGGAACTTTTCCATCATAGTGAGAGGTTGACCTGACATTTTGTGTTTCAAAGTATGAACATCACATGGCTCATTTATTTACCTAATACTGATCCCTTCCTCACAAAAAAAAAAAAAAAGAAAAAAAATGTACAAGCGGAGGTATTCAACAGCATTGGGCGACACAGAACACTGTACTGCAAGCCTCAGGGAACCAATGTTCTATAATCTGTAACAATACTCCTACGGAAAATGCATGTTTAATAGCGACATATATATATTATATATAATATATATATATATATATATATATATATATATATATGTATATATATATATATATATATATATATATATATATATATATATATATATATATATACATATATATATATATACATAATTATTATATATATATATATATATATATATATATATATATATATATATATATATATATATAGTAATGTAAGCACGTATGCATGTATAATATATATATTACCTATATATTCATTTGAGCGAGTAGTTTTAAGAAAGCATATTTTGAGTTGCTGAAGCCACCCCCTTCAATGCCAAACATGCAATGACGAACTACAGTCGACTATGAGCTGGATAACCAATTCACTGCTTAATATTAGAATATGCAAAATGGAATGATTCAGTCCATGTATTATACTGCCTTTGTTTATGTCTATGTATACTTGCTAATATAACTAATTATTGTTATTATTTTTGTTTTTTTCTGATCTATCACAGTCCTCCAATTCGACTGGGTGGTATTTATAGTGTGGGGTTCCGGGTTGCATACTGCCTCCTTAGGAGTCCATCACTCTTCTTACTATGTGCGCCGTTTCTAGGACCACATTCTTCTGCATGAGTCCTGGAGCTACTTCAGCCTCTAGTTCTTCCAGATTCCTTTCCAGGGATCTTGGGATCGTGCCTAGTGTTCCTATGATTATGGGTACAATTTCCACTGGCATATCCCACATCCTTCTTATTTCTATTTTCAGGTCTTGATACTTATCCATTTTTTCTCTCTTTCTCTTCAACTCTGGTGTCCCATGGTACTGCGACATCAATGAGTGATACTTTCTTCTTGATTTTGTCAATCAACGTCACGTCGGGTCTATTTGCACGTATCACCCTATCTATTCTGATACCATAGTCCCAGAGGATCTTTGCACCTTCAGGTTGGTGCTCGTACCACTTATTACTGCAAGGTAGCTGGTGTTTCTTGCACAAACTCCAGTGGAGGGCTTTTGCCACTGAATCATGCCTCTTGTTGTACTGGTTCTGTGCAAGTGCCGGACATTCGCTTGCTATGTGGTTTATGGTCTCATTTTTCGTATTGCATTTCCTGCATATGGAAGAGATGTTATTTCCATCTATCGATCTTTGAACATATCTGTTATCATTCCTTCAGTTTCCTTCTTGAGCTCTTCCCTCTGTAACCATTGCCATGTGTCATCGCTGGCTAGTTCTTTAGTCTGTCTCATGCATTGTCCGTGCATTGGTTTGTTGAGCCATTCCTCTGTTGTTTGTCATTCTCCTGTCTCTGAATATTTCTGGGTCTTCGTCTACTTTTATCAGTCCTTCTTTCCATGCACTTATTATTATTATTATTATTATTATTATTATTATTATTATTATTATTATTATTATTATTATTATGTATTTAGAAGAAGATGAACCTTATTCACGTGGAACAAGCCCAGAGGGTCCACTGACTTCAAAATCTCAAAATCAAGCTTCCGAAGAATAAGATGTTCATCAGAAAGAAGTAATAAAAGGTAACTGAAAATAAAATTTAAAAAAATTCATTATATTCCAGTAACTTCTTATTCAGTCCAGGGAATAATACCCGACAAGAAAATTAATCGCTGCTGACCTGAGACACTTGTAATCTGTTCCTTTCGAGGCTTCTATTCAATTCCACTGACAAAAGAAATTTGCCCATATAACCCGATTATAAATCTCCAGGAGGAGGAGGAGGAGGAGGAGGAGGAGGAGGAGGAGGAGGAGGAGGAGGAGGAGGAGGAGGATTGGCAAGATAAAGGCCTCTTTCCTCCTTACGACTGAAAAGGCCGCGTTAGATCTACTTGGAAATACAAGGATTAAGCAGACTGAAGAGGCTTAAGATCAAGTTTCCGTCCCGCTAATAAATGTTTTTGGTCGAGTTAACAAATATCTCTTCAGATCTCCGCCAGTTATTTAAGCCTGAGATGAACGCTCGGGAGAAGTCCTGATGGAGATAAAATTCTCCACATAAAAAATAGCGGGGGGAGTGATGGCTCTATCTATAAACGAGAGAGAGAGAGAGAGAGAGAGAGAGAGAGAGTAGGGGAAATGCCAGCTTTATCTTTAAACGAGAGAGAGAGAGAGAGAAGGGGGTGGAGTGATGGCTCTAGAGAGAGAGAGAGAGAGAGAGGAAGTGATGGCTCTATAGAGAGAGAGAGAGAGAGAGAGAGAGAGTGTCTCAACCGGAGAGGTGGAGGAGGGGGGTTGGGGGGGGGGGGGTGTCGTCCCTTTAACAAGCGCGTAGGTAATTCCTCGCTGCCAGTTCAGTAATCCGATAAAACCTAAGTCCGGATAGCGCGGAGGCTTGATAACGTCTTAAAACGGATACCGAGATGGGCGATACACTAATTGGGAGGGGCATTTCCACGGGATAGTCACGCAGGGTCACATAGGGGGGTAGGGTTCACGTCAAGAAGGTGACAGAGGTCAGATGGGCAAGAAGAAAATCCTCCAAGGCTGACCAAGTTCTCTTCTCCTTTAAGGAATAAGCTGGCTAGAAAGTCCGAGTCCTATCTCCTCTAATGGAGAGGGGGGGGGGGGGGGGGGGGGGGGGGGGGGGGTGGGGGGGGGGGGGGGGGGGGGGGGGGGGGGGGGGTGGGGGGGGGTGAGCGGGGTGGTTACTCGTGTGGACGGACAGTCAGTCCATCAAAGCCAAGTGAAGATACGATCTTTGGCATTATTAACCGTTAAAGGACTTAGCTGTTAAGACAAGCTCCTCCAAGTGGTCAATTATATGAATGACTTGAAAATGCACACTTACTTCCATCAACAACTCATTCTGAATGAATCAGGAAACATATTTCTCTGCGACATTATAATGGAACAAATGATTTGCACGGTACATAACTGAAACAATGACGATTTCTCCATTGCAACAAATACAATGATTCGCGTGAAAACAATTTCAAATGATTCATCACTAATTCCTAGAACTAATCATGGAGTCAAGTTTTTCTCTGAAACACTAAATCAGTACAGATCTTAAATATGGTGGGCAATATCTCTCTCTCTCTCTCTCTCTCTCTCCTCTCTCTCTCTCTCTCTCTCTCTCTACGTCAGCGGCTCATTGAGATGAAAGCAGCGTTACAGCCAAGGCTTGGTTACAGCTAAAGCGCCTTTACGACAATGAGATCTTCGCGTGAATGTATGGATTGAATATTTAAAGTTACGTTAATCTAATTAATGGGCGCAATTTTCCGTGGCGAAAATGATGACAATGGTTGCAGGTCCACGATAATAAAACATGTGAGTATATGGTCTTTAATGGATATTAAAGCTTTCGAACCTTTTACTAGGTTCATCTTCAGTCAAGTGAACATTATGACTAAAAATTCGCTGAAGTAAACTTCTGAACAGGACAATTGTTCGTCGTTGTGGAACTGTCCTGTTCAGAAGTCAATTAAACGAATTTTTAAAGTCATAATCTTCACAAGGTTCGAAAGCTTTTAATATCCATTAAAGAACATATACTCACATGTTATATTATTGTGGACCTGCAACCACAATCTAATTAATTTTATGGTTCAATCATTCAAGGTCACCAAAGTAATGATGAAAACTCTAACGTAAAAGTACGGAAAGCAAGGGAAAGAAGATAATATGCAAATACCCAAAGATACAAAAGAGCGAAATACCTTTCTACAAGTGCTCCTCAAACCGATCATAAAAGGAAAGGCACTTACAGTTCTAGCGATTCTTATCCTTCCTTCTTTATAATTAATATGCGGGAACGACTGACGTTGGATATTATTCCTTATGTTCCAGTTCTGGAACTATTGTAGAGCATAAACAAAACCTTTACGAATACGGCTGTTTCAATGCGCATAGTCATAAAGATCAGATCAGTCATGAATTTGTTGCTATAGAGGCATTCCCTGGAAAACAGCGCCCATACATGAAAAGTAAAGTACAAAATGGACCGACGAATATCGAGTTTTCTGTACAGCGTATAATCAAGGCCACTGAAAATTGATCTATCTTTCGGTGGTTTCGGTAAAATGCTGTCTGAGCCGCGGCCCATGAAACTCTCAGCCGGCCGTGGTGGCCTGTGTTGTGTTGCCAGAAGCACGATCATGGCTAACTTTAACCTTAAATAAAAAAAAAACTATTAAGGCTAGAGGGCTGCAATTTGGTATGTTTGATGATTGGAGGGTGGTTGATCAACATAACAATTTGCAGCCCTCTAGCCTCAGTGGCTTTTAAGATCTGAGGGCGGACAGAAAAAGTGCGGACTGACAGACATATAGCCATTTCAACAGCTTTATTCCACAGAAAACTAAAAAAGGAACGAACATACCAGGAGAATGGGAAAGAACTAAGACACAATACTAAGCATTTCGTTATAAAATAAAAAAATAAATATGCAAATAAATAAATTCAACTGGAGAGAAAGTGGTATTGAGTGTAATCTGAACGAAAGACAAACTCAAGAATGTGGAAAGCCTTGGCACAGAAGTTCCAACAACGACCATTGCTTGCACACTGACACTCCAGTCGATTAAGGAAGGAATGCTGGATGGACGATAAACATGGTGGAAGTAATAACCAGATTAAATAGAAATCAGTTCATTCGACAAGGGCAAAATGTTTGCCCCATGATTTCATATTCTTCGCAATATGCCCCATGATTTTATATTCATTGTCATTGCCCCATGATTTCATTCTTCGTAATAAACTCCCTACTTCCGTTCGATTTCATAATGATGCCCACCTCTCTTTATCTATCTATCTCTCTTCTCTCTCTCTCTAACCAGGCTGGTTTAATAATGCTTCAGACTTACAAGATCAAGTGACTAATCAAATTCTGTAAGCTGTACTCAAAACAACAATTACCATCGACAGAGATAATATACAAGTTTAATAACTTACTTTTACTATACTAGAAATTCTTAATCTAATTAAAGTTTCTTACAGAACTCTTCTTTAATTTCTAACTGTATGTAAGTACATAATTACTCCTAAACTTCAAGAGTCATTTATGAAAACTGGCAAAGATCCAGCCAATTATGAATAGTAGCTTTTTAAAGAAGGAGAGCTTCTGTCAACAAAGATTTCAAATACATCCTCTTAAAGAACTCTGAACACCTGGGACGAAGGAATATCTCTGAGTACAGAAAATTGTACTAAAAATTGAAAATGAATAATGACATATCCTAATCTACTCAATGCGATGTGTGTAATTATCGTGTCATTTTTGTATGGCTAAACAAGAAACTGTGTAATTACAGGTTCGTTTCTATGGTTAAAAGTGAAAGTGTGTAATTACAGAGTAATTTTTATGGTTAAACAATGAAGTGTGTAATTGCAGTGTCCTTTGTATGGTTAAACAATTAAGTTTGTAACTGCAGTGTCATTTGTATGGTTAAACAATTAAGTGTGTAATTACAGTGTCATTTATATGGTTAAACAAGAAACTGCGTAATTACAGTGTCATTTGTATAGGTGAACAATGAAGTGTGTAATTACAGTGTCTTTTGTATGGTTAAACAATGAATTGTGTAATTGCAGTCATTTGTATGGTTAAACGTGAAAGTGCGTATTTATAGTGTCATTTGTATGGTTAAGCATGAAAAATAAATAAGAACCAAACACAGTACAGTATACAATTCACAGAATCTATTTGACTGTTCATGCACACAGAACCAGACCATATGATATTAATAATTCAAACATTTACACGAATGGTTAAAGGGAAAAAAACCCTGATGAGCAATGTTCTCTTTTCCTCCAAAAAGAAGGGTATTTTTTTTTTTCTTTTTGTAGCAATGAAGTTTCTCTTGTCTCGGGTGTCAAGAAACCTTTGGAAAGCAGATACCAGTAAAAGAAATTTAATGAATCTGCGTTTTAGTCAATATGAGTGATTTTACATGTCATAATATTAAACAAAACAAAACAACGCCAAACTATGCTTTTAAAAACACGGAAGCTGCGGGAATGAATATACCGAACACCAAACAAACTAATTCCAAGGAAGAATATTTCGAGATCAAAGTCAGCGAGATTTCAGTTTGGCCGCAAAGCCCGCTACCAGGGTAAAGGTCACCGGACGCAGGTGATAAAATGCCCAACAAAAACGTACTCTTATTAGAACAAAAGCTAAATACGATCAGCCGAACCTGCAAATCGCAAGAGCAACCCAGGTCATTTCCACACTGAGGGGCTTCGGCAAAAAGATATATTACTCGGACATTTATCACCTCTGGCTCCATAACCCCAATTGCGAGCCATCTCTTTCCACTTTTCTCCGCCGCGAAATGTTCTCCGATAAGAGAAAACTCTATACACAAACGAAGGCCATTTCTAATTAGCAACCCCAGCCAGTGCTCCAGATAAGAGAGTCGAAGCTGGTGAGGTTTTCGTGGAGGGTGAGGGGGGTGGAGGACCCCGAGGGGTAATGAAAGAGGTGATAAACAGAGAGAGAGAGAGAGAGAGAGAGAGAAAGAGAGAGAGAGAGAGGGACGGGTGGTGGGGGGGGGGGGGGTGAACAAAGACCTAGGGATGCCCCAAGAGAGGGATAAGAGGTTCAGAACGCTGGACCCGGCAATCACTCGCTGCCAATTTAACGTAGGGCGTGAGGCGAGGCCACCCTCGCCTGCCATATTTCACCGTCCGCACCAACTACTGGGCGGAGACAAACTACTTCCCAGGTGGTCCAGGAGAAGCATTTATCCTCTTGGAAATCCCTCGGCGTCCTGACCTGTGATACGTTTTTTATACCGATTGAATCTGACGAACGGTATTCGAAAGCAAACGCCATTCAACTCCGGAGAGTAACAATTCGCAGATTGCTCATGATCATCTGAGAGGGTCATCATGGTTGCTCAAATATGGAAATTAACTTACACGCACGAGCCGCGATGTTTTGAAATTTGGCCACACAATGAACAAGGCGTGATCTGACCTCCAGCTACTCTGGATGCGTGAAAGAGTTTCCCCTCACGCATAATTTGTAAACAACATACTATTGCTAACTTAACGTAAATTAAAATGTGCTAAAATCTACGGTCAAATAGAGCCTTGTTTCTCCAAGGAAAATTAACACAAATACGCTATATTATATTAGAAATAATTTTTTTGTACTGTTTAACATGCACATTGTTTCCTGTCCCCAAACAAGAAAGTAGTTTGTAGGTTTACTTTCTGAGTGAACAAAAATACTCCTCCCACCGACTGGTTAAAGAAACTGAGACACTGCTGTCCATCTCTAACTCCCATAACTGAACCCTGTTTAACACAGGATTAATCGAGTACAGGGATAGACCGCTTCTGACCAAAATAGAACAATCTCGCGCATGATATCACGTGGCTGATTTGACTGAGGTTCAGGTAAATAAGTCATCAGTCAGTATTTGACCCCACCAGAGTGAAGAACATGGAAACTATCATCCAGAGATAGAGAATGGGTGTGGGCAAACAATTCCCATAGTGACCCTTAAATTCTTTGTTTTCTTTGTTTTCTTCTATGGCAACCTACCAATGAAGTCACAAATATGCGCAGTAACGGTGGGACGGTCTAACCCTGTACTCTATTAATCCTGGTTGAATACACAATACGCAGAGAATACGTGTCACGCAAACAAATGCCATATCCAGGTATTTTTTGGGAAACTTGAAGTCTAAGCCACGATACATAATATCAACTAAAACTGCAAAACAGTTAAACTTTCCATCTAACTTGTGACAACTAAATTACAATAAAAAAACTAGAAATCTTGTCATTTCGGACAAAAAAGCACATTAAATATTGGTAATCATATTCGATAACCAAGGGGGAAAATTATAGCACAGGATTTTGACCCTTGTTAAATCTCATTTTATCCAAAATGCATAATTTACATGTACTGTAAATGCAACACAATCACTAATATCTGAAGATTTAGGTCTAAACCTCAACATGAAGAAAATGTAGAAGGGAACCTTTACAAATACTACATATGCCGAGTGTCACTTTTGTGAGGTAGATACCCTTAATTAAGCCTTTCCTCCCCCGTGTGAATAAATCAAAGCATTCGCTCTCGAAGTTTTGAGTTCCCTAACCAAAGAGATAATGATTATTTCTTGGCTAGGAACCTGGTTAGAATCTGGCATTTTTATGGGCCATTTTTGAAAACTGTCGATTCATTTTAGAGAACCAACAATGAACGGCTCAAGTTATAAAGGGTTTGACAACATGAGTTATCTCATGGGGAAACGAACGACATAAAACAACTTTCTGTCCTTGAAAAGGTGAAGGGTATTCACATAGGGGTCACGTGACAATATCAATGTAGGTTAAACCTATGTCCAGAAAGATAAAAAAAACCAAATTGGAGACTATTTTTGCTTTAATTGAATATTCATTTGAAACTTAAACTGTCGCTCATCAACATCTTCTACATTAACAGCAATAATAACAAGGTGTAATCCGACCTACAGCTTGTTCGGGGCGCATGCTAAGATCTACGGTCAAATACAGCATTGTTTCACCAACGAAAATTAAAATAAATACGCTATAATTTATAAAAAGTAATTCTTCTGTACTTTTCAACGTGAACATTATTTATCTTTTATATTTTCATCCTAATAAATGAATCATAAATATCGTATCCTAAAATTCCTGTATCTATAACTCAATGGGAAACACCTTTTTCAGACCATTTTAGGCTTTTCCATGTGAATTTCCTACCCCCCAAACAAGAACAAGAAAGAACAACAAAGTAGATTGTAAGTTTACTCCCCGAGAGAGCCCGGGCTCCAACAATTCTCCATCAGGAATTACAGACTCTTTCTTTCGA
>NC_061101.1:55139149-55144149 GCF_015104395.2 Macrobrachium nipponense | reverse complement strand
GCATAGTCTACCTGAACTGTTCCCAGGTCATCAGCCAGAATCCTGTCCAAACAGTAGAGACTTAACACCGTTTCGTTTTCCCTATATATCCTAGAAAACGGAGGCCTTGTTTCCCCGTGAGCAATGACGATATTCCCACACTAGAATCTGCAAAAGTGTTCTCAATACTCGATAGCAATTTAAGAATAACTGCCGCCAGCTGCAAATACCCTTCTTTTCCAGAGTACTACTATGACAAACATATTTCATGCAAATGCTAAAATGCCGTCATTTCATCAAGTTTGGAAATTGGAAATTGACAGTAAAAGGTTTGAAAGGTGTATCAGGAGGAAAACCTCGTAGTTGCACTGTCAATCAATATCAATTGTTAGGAGAGGGTGGATAGCAAGATGGAAGAAAGAGAATATGAATGGAGGTACAGTAAAAGGGGCCGAAGGGACGCTGCAACGACCCTTAATTAGGTAATGCCTACAGTGCACCGCATGAGGCACACAGATGGCACTACCCCTCCAAGGGGTTTCAGCTAATTTAAATCACATGAAGGGTGAAAATACACCATACCCAGATCTTTGATCAAAACTCAATTGGAGGAATAAAATCGCAAAAAAAAAAAAAAAAAAAAAAAAAAAAAAAAAAAAAAAAAATCATCGTTTCAGCAAAAGTACCGGAAGTCTTAAAACGCAATGTATGCCGTTCCATTTACCCAAACAAAAAAAATAAACTGACTTTTTCCGGCATCATTCGATTCAAAACACTGGCATCGGGTACGGCAGTGCCCAACACACCATGCACCGGAAATGTTTACCTGAAAATGTATATAAATATGTTAGTTCAGTCATTAGTGAAAATTGGGTTTGCTCCGTGCGAGAAGAATGTTTTGTGACCAATATATGTGTGTGTGTGTGAGAGAGAGAGTGAGAGAGAGAGAGAGAGAGAGAGAGAGAGAGAGAGAGAAGAGAGATAAGATTCAATTATGCTATCTCTCACTCAAACAGGTAATACTGCACTCTACATGGCCAAGTCTACATTCTGATTTACGTAGCTAAAACCCTAGGAAACTTTTTTAACTTTTACCCCAGCAAGTAAAAAAACAAAAATTAATTGGTATGATTAAACTTGTTAATTCTATAGCCAAAATAAATCAAACTAAAGCTCCTGGTCTTTTAAGGCTTTTAAGTCGTCTGACTTTTTAGAAAACGACTATCAACGGACCTACTTAGTTAAATTAAAGTGCAGGGTTGAACACATCTTAACCTAGAACGTATAACTTCTGTACGGCAGTCCAAGTACAGATGTGGCGTTTCCGTTTAGTTTTCTGAAGTTTTTTGTTCAATTACACTGCTGAAGAATTTTTTTTTATTCTATCAAGAAACCCACATTAAAAAGCTGTATACAGGCACGGCTAAGATTTTTTGTGTCAATGACTAATTGCTCAGCGCCTGAAAGCAACCATTACGACCGAAATGCGAAGAAAAGAAAAACAATCACACCAACTTCTTGCAAAAAAAAAAAAAAAAAAAAAAAAAATTGTCATGTTTCGCTGACTAATAACCATCACTAATTGGGCAATATTTCTAACCTTTATTGAGCAGGTGCCGCTTATTCGGAGAAGACACTCGGAAGATTAAATGGTCTGTCATGGTGACAGGAGATAGTAGGTCTCTGTTTATATCTATCCATCCCCACCTAACGTCTTCATTCATTGCATTTTAACGCGAGTGAGAATATAATGATCAAATAAACCCGCGCTCCTCAAATGAATAAAGCGACAATGTAGCACTCTCAGGACTTTAGCGTCCAACTTCCAAACTGAAGAATAATCTAAAAGTTAAATCTTACATTTAAAATAAAAAAATGAAAGGATCGAAGAAGATAGGTTTCGAAATAAATAAATAAATAAATAAACTAAAACAGAGTCCCTTAACAAACTGGTCTTGGCCAGCCGTGTTTTACCGCAATAGTACACAAAATATGAGGTGAAGGTGTGACAGACATGTGTCTGACACTTAAAAAACACTTTAGTAAGTCTGACTGGAGAAGCTTTGTAAGGAGCAAAGTTTTTAAACAAGTAATTCAGATGTCGCCATTTAGAATTAAAACTACCTACATAAACTTTGCACAGTACTGTTCGAATATTCACTTTTTACTCAAGAGTTCAATGTACAAGAAACGTATGCTCACATTACAAAGAATTGTAAGCTATAAACAAGAGGATAACCTTAATTGTTCGACACAAAATTGTTACTTGATGTTCATTTACAGCTTTATGAGACATCCCTTTACATAGCTACCATGCTTGTGAAACTCAGTTCTTGACTATTCTGCTACCTCGTTGGACAGTAGTTCTATTAGTGCCCCTAATTCCATTCCTCTGGTTCTTTCTCATTTACGAAATAATCTCTTGGTGTTCTCAATGATTTGCATTATACTAATACGCATATACTGTAACCATGTAAACCTACTGCATTTCACTATTAAAGACCCAAACATTCATCGCAGTTTTGATATACAAATAGTTTAACTCCATTTTTGACAAGGAAGGGAACACAAACAAGGCGCGATCCGATCTCTAACATACTCGGAAGCATGCAAGATTTTATTCTCATGCATAAGCTGTAAACATTATATTCTTAATTTCGTGTTAATTAAAACGTGCTAGAATCTACAGCCAAACAGAGCGTTGTTTCACCAACTAACATTAAAATAAATATGCTAAATTTTATCAGATATAATTTTGCAGTGTTGTTTAACATGCACATTATGTTTACATTTTCTGTCTAATAAATAAACCATAATTATTCTATCCTAATATCCCTGTATCTTTAACTCAATGTGAATCACCTTTTTCAGACATTTTTAGGCTCTTCCATAGACCTTTCCTATCCCCCCAAGAAGAAGAAGAAGAAGAAGAAAAAGAAGACGAACATAAACAACAACAACAACAACAACAACAACAAAGTAGTTTATAAGCTTACTCCCCGAGTAAGTGAAAATAGGAATTGTAACACACTTACCCTTGAATCCCATTTTTTCTGAATTGGATTGTGCATATTAGACTGCTCCACTCAAAAATCATTCTAAATATTAAGCGCAGGTGGAACACGAAAGTCCTCGACACCCATTAGCTCGGCCAATAATTATCCCCATATTGAAAAAGTTAGGTTTAAAAACTGCTGTATGATGAAAACTTGAAACCAGAATTTATACAGCAATAAAACTGAAAATAAATTGAAGAAAGGCAGTCGTGGTATTACAGGCGAACGAACATATTTTCCAGTGATACCAATAGTAAATTGCATTTTGTGATTACGCCTCACGATGCGAATATCGAGTCGTTTTCTGAAAAAAGTGGAGTTAATTTTTTTTCTTGCGCATGCCGAGGGGTGGTCTGTTAATCATGAGGCCATTATTTTCAAACTTGAGATACACGGAGAGCACTTCACAGTATAACTATATAAGTTTTGACTTAAAGATCTTGAAGAGTTGAAGAACAGTCCGTGGTGGGCACTACACTGAATACAGATCGGTCATCTCTACGTGTTCCCTCTGGGTTAGTGTTCTTGGACCCATTTACACAGGGTGTCCATAAAGTCCCAGTACCATCACAAGTATTTATTGCTCAGAAACCATACAACATAGAGTAATGCAGTTTCTTGTATTATGTTCTACATTTCCTCAAGTTTACATTCAGAGCACATCATGCAATACATTCCACATGTACACATCCAGTTGCCCTCACAATGTCGAAACGATATCCCATCTCCCTGCAGCGCGTATGGAGGGAGATGGAATATCATCTCGACATTGTGAGGACAACTAGAGGTGCACATGTGGAATGATTTGCATAAAGTGCTCTGAATGTAAACTTGAGGAAATGTAGAACATAATACAAAAAACTGCATTACTCTATGTTGTATGGTTTCTGAGCAATAAATACTTGTCATGGTACTGGGACTTTATGGACACCCTGTATATTCATATAACTGTAGAATGTCAGGTGACTTGGCCTTCACAACAAGCTCGTTGCTTATGCCGATGCTGCTACTCTACTGCATCGAATCAATCTCCTAAGTACAGACAGACGTTTCTGTAGCTGAATTCCTAAACAAAAACAATTTAAATGAGTGATCTGTGCTTCTCTATTCATTTACTGATTTGTAGTTATTCATAAATTCATGAACAGTTATTTCCAGCGTTTATCAACTATTACTATGAGGCGGCAACAGAGGGACTTGACCCTCTCGTTCTCTCAAGTCTTTTTGGGATGATGTTGCTAGGCTCCATTTTCTATGTGAACATACATACAAACATACACACACACACATGTAAAGAGAAATAGACCAGGGTTCTCCATTCAACTCCCTAATCTTGACTTGTTTCCCCAAATATCTATGCTCACTTTAGGCAAATTAACAAATATTCAATATTAGTATAGAGCTAGTCATAAAAATGCATAAATTACAGATTGCCTTTAATACGACAGAAAGAGCAAATTTGGGATAATTCTTTTTTGTTAAAGGATCTAAATTTATGCAATGAAACGAAGGCGTCTACATATATATCACACATTCATAAATAATTACACACATACATACATACACAGAGTATAGTGTGTGCTTGTATGTGGAATTCATTTTTATTGACTTTTTTACCATTTTAAAGCAAGAAAGACCTTTATTGGAATTTTCGAGCTTGAAGTCATATTAACTGTAATACATCAATTTACAACACGCAAAGCCAAATGTTTTTGTATACATGGATGCAGGCAGCTTCAATGATAATTTTCTCTCTCTCTCTCTCTCTTCTATCCTCCACTCTCTCTTCTCTCTCTCTCTCTCTCTTCATATATATATATTATACATTATTATATATATATTATATATATATAGTATATATATACATATATATATCTAATATATATAGATATAATATATATAATATATATAATAATAATATATATATGATATGATTATATATATAGATTAATATATAGATATATA
>NC_061101.1:55101649-55134149 GCF_015104395.2 Macrobrachium nipponense | reverse complement strand
TCTCAACACTTCAAAATCCAAAATACGCACCGAAATCTGGAACTGAGAAGAAACAAGGAATATGAAGCTTAGTAACACAAGTGCCAAAATCAAACCCGTTTGAAATAGAGTTAGATCCATTCAGTATAGCCTGCGATCTCCCCGGATCCTAAATATTTGCATGTTCGTGGTGGTTTCTTCATATCAGTGGAGAACAGAATTTGATATTGAAAACAGCGATCTAACTGTACCGACAACAACAGACCCTGACTTAGGTAGGCTCAGTGGTGACGGTTTGAGTTGCGATGGATGGGGAGACAAAGCCTGTGTTTGTTTGTTTGTTTTATGGTGTTTTTACGTTGCATGGAACCAGTGGTTATTCAGCAATGGACGAAGCCTGTGGGCCAGTCTCATTCGTCCGTAATACTACTACTCGTTCAGATCAAGTTTTCTAATTAGTTCCGAGACGGAGATAAGCGATAAACTGGCCCAGTTTACAGAGATCGAGAAACTGCATTAAGAATTATTGGTGGGGCTCCGGACTCATAATGAGAAACCTGCTTCGGCAGAATGGCCGAACTATTCATGAAGACGAAGTGGCAGAGAGCCATTCACTGCATCAACTCCTTCCGACAAGACATGAAGAACAAGATAAAAAAACTGTAACGGCAACGAGAACTGCAGTGACGCTCCGCTTATAAAGAACCCTTCATATAAACCGACTGCACTTGATTGTCTCCATCACAACTCCAACAAGTATTAAAATCCCACCTAATTTCTGTCACTACCGCAACTAACAGCCACAAATGCTCACAGGCCCCAGCGGACCATTTAGATGAGGGAGGGTTAAAAAAAAAATCAAAGAGTATTCTATCCATTTTTACAATATTAAAATAATATAGCAGACTACGGATTATGGTTTTCTTATGTTTTTCGAACTTTATTCCTCTACTTTTCTAATAATAATAATAATAATAATAATAATAATAATAATAATAATAATAATAATAATAATAATAATACCTTCCAAGCCCTATAATTTATTCACTTAATAAATAAAGATTCTAAAATCGTTTTGAGACGCCTTATCTATTTCGTTCGTAAATTTTCAAGTTTTATTTCGAAAGTTTGCATTGGAAATTTTTTTATTTTTACTCATTTCATCTCATTGTTACCGAATTTGGGGGTTGAATTTCTGCCCCGTCGGTCTGGCCTTAGCTACAATTACTTACACAGAGAATATTACCCGCAAAGAGAAAGTTACCTACACAGATACTATTAACTGCAAAGAAAAAATTACCTACATAAAGAATATTAACCACAAAGAGATAGTTACCTACACAGAGAACATTAACTGTAAAGAAAACGTTACCTACATAGAGAATATCAACTGCAAAGAGATAATTTACTTATATAGAAAATACTAACTGCGAAGAGAAAGTTACCTACATAGAGAGTATTAACTGCAAAGAGAAAGTTACCTACATAGGGAGTATTAACTGCAAAGAGAAAGTTACCTACATAGAGAGTATTAACTGCAAAGAGAAAGTTACCTTCATACAGAGTATCAACTGCAAAGAGAAAGTTACCTACATAGAGAATATTATCTGCAAAGAGATAATTACTTGAATAGAAAAATATTAACTGCAAAGAGAAAGTTACCTACATAGAGGGTATCAACTGCAAAGAGAAAGTTACCAACATAGGGAATATTAACTGCGAAGAGATAATTACTTAAATAGAAAACATTAACTGCAAAGAGAGTTACGTTATTAGAGATATCAACTGGAAAGAGAAAGTTACCTAAACGGACATTATTAACTGCAAAGAGAAGGTTTTCAACACAGATAATATTTGCTACAAAGAGACAATTACTTACAAAAAAGAATATTGACTGCAAATAAAATATTAATTGTAAAGAGAAAATGACGCACAAAGAGAATATTAAATTGCAAGGAAAAAATTACTAGCAAAGAGAACATAACCTGTAAGAGATAATTACTTCCAAAGAGAACATAACATGCAAGAGATAATTACTTGCAAAGAGAACATAACAACCTCAAGAGATAATTACTAGCGAAGAGAACTAACCTGCAAGAGAATCATCATTGCTTCGAGAACATAACCTGCAAGAGATAATTACTTGCGAAGAGAACATACCTGCAAGAGATAATTACTTGCAAAGAGAACATAACCTGCAAGAGATAATTACTAGCGAAGAGAACATAACCTGCAAGAGATAATTACTTTGCGAAGAGACATAACCTGCAGAGATAATTACTTGCGAAGAGAACATAACCTGCAAGAGATAATTACTTGCAAAGAGAACATAACCTGCAAGAGATAATTACTAGCGAAGA
The DNA here is from genome assembly GCF_015104395.2 of Macrobrachium nipponense. Lineage (NCBI taxonomy): Eukaryota > Metazoa > Arthropoda > Malacostraca > Decapoda > Palaemonidae > Macrobrachium > Macrobrachium nipponense. The sequence goes on along the minus strand of NC_061101.1, from coordinate 55,131,810 downwards.
GAACATAACCTGCAAGAGATAATTACTTGCGAAGAGAACATAACCTGCAAGAGATAATTACTTGCGAAGAGAACATAACTGCAAGAGATAATTGCTTGCAAAGAGAACATAACCTGTAAGAGATAATTACTTGCGAAGATACATCACCTGCAAGAGATACTTGCTTGCGAAGAAGAGCATAACCTGTAAGAGATAATTACCTACGAAGAGAATATGAAGAGCAAAGCGAAAATTACTTGCACAGAGCAGAAAGGTGCGAACGGAGGAAGCACAACCCCTTGACGCCTAAGGAGCGACCATTAACTGCAACCCTTTAGCAACGGGCAGGGACCAGCTAATTGCAATATGTTGCTGCCAATGGGTCGAGTGATAACATCAAGCGCCGAGGAGATCCGCCGAAGGGAGCCAGGCTTAATAGCGGTCGGCAGGAGGGCCCTCTTGCTCCTTCCTGCAGGAGGTATATAGTAGCTGCTGGGGAAACAGGGCGGAAGTGATGTGGTTCGACCGTGAAGAGAGAGAGAGAGAGAGAGAGAGAGAGAGAGAGAAGCCTCAGTACTTATAAGAACTGATATCCACAGAGCAGGGTACTGAGAGAGAGAAGTAATCCCTGAATATTAAATACGGATAATCAGAGAGAAGGCAAAAATAAGTTCGAAAAATAACCAGACCCATCTTTCTGAGAGAGAGAGAGAGAGAGAGAGAGAGAGAGAGAGAGAGAGAGAGAGAGAGAGAGAGAATGATAAGCTCTGAATATAAAAACTGATGTTCACTTAAGGCCCTGAATATTAAAAACTGGTGTCCACTAAGCAAGGGAAAATGAATGTTCCAAAAATATAGTATGCCCAGTAAAAACGATCTGATATTGAGAGAGAGAGAGAGAGAGAGAGAGAGAGAGAGAGAGAGAGAGAGAGAGAGAGAGAGAGAGGGAGAGAGGCTCTATTAAAAACTGACACCCACGGAGTATGGCAAAAATAAACTTCATAAAACAAAATGCCTAATGAATTACATAATCTGAGAGAGAGAGAGAGAGAGAGAGAGAGAGAGAGAGAGAGAGAGAGAGAGAGAGCAGAGAGAATGATAAGCCCTCAATATTAAACCCGATACCCAAAGAGTATGGAAAAGTTCGAAAAATAAAATGCCCAAGGAATCCTACAATCTGACAGAGAGAGAGAGAGAGAGAGAGAGAGAGAGAGAGAGAGAGAGAGAGAGAGAGAAATGTCTTGTATATAGAAAATAAAATAATGTTGGTTAACCGACCCCAAAACTGCAAAGGAAGCGAGAGATTACAACATAGTTTAAATCTAATGCCTATATAGTTCGTGTCTCCTGCAAATAAGAGTGCTTTCTCTTCACTACCGATAATTCAAAACAAAAGAATCAATAAAGAAAAAATGAAAAAAAAAAATACATGTTGGAAATAACAGATAAGATCGAAGGCATTAATAAACGGGCAATGACGTGCTCGGGAGGGTATAGGGTTTCAAATGCTTCGTTTCAATAGAGAAGAGGCGGGAACGCATTGATAGATCGAGGAAAATCTCGTTCAAGACTTGGACGGAGCGTTGTCTGACAGTGTTCAGAAATGGGGCAAGTTTAGAAGAACATACCTGAAATGACAAGACATCAGTGGGCTAAGTCTTGTATATTCTAACTGAAAAGACGAAATATCAATACGGCAAATTTGGTATACTATTCTAACTGAAAATATAAGATATCAATGGGGCTCGTTTGGTATATTCTAAATGAAAATACAAGAGATCAATGGGGCTGGTTTGGTATATTCTAACGGAAATGACAAGATACCAGTGGAGCAGATCTGGTATATTCTAACTGAAAATACAAGAGATCAATGGGGAAAGTCTGGTATATTCTAACTGAAAATACAAGAGATCAATGGGGAAAGTCTGGTATATTCTAAATGAAAATACAAGAGAACAATGGGGCTGGTTTGGTATATTGTAACTGAAATGACAAGATACCAGTGGAGCAGATCTGGTATATTCTAACTGAAAATACAAGAGATCAATGGGGCAGGTTTGGAATAATCTGACTGAAATGACAGCTTATCTTCTTGTTAACCAATCAAGTCTCGTAAAAGAGAAAGAATGAAAAAAACCTGATCAGAACACAGGGATGAAACCCTCGAGATTCTTTTGTCTTCAGAGGCCGAACGTGCTGCTATGCCACCAAGAAGCCTTAGAATGGACTAAAAAGAAGAAGAAGAACCTGAAAGACAGAGAGAGAGAGAGAGAGAGAGAGAGAGAGAGAGAGAGAGAGAGAGAGAGAGAACTCTTTGCAAGTACCGGTGTATGGTGGGTGGACCTTCTTAAAGAGGAAAATAGATTAATGAAAGATGGGAGCTTGTCGGGAGGAAAAAAAAAAAAAAAGAGAGAAAGAGAGAGAGAGATGGCCCGCGCGGATGACGCAGCACGCTAGGACCCCTGCCAAACAGGGGGTCCATACAGGCCACTGACAAAGTCCCAGCTGTAGTACCTGTTGCCAAGTAAGACAGTTTGTCGCAACCTGGACCTACCAGGAATTTCGAATTTCCTTTGTCAGGGATGTGAGGTGGGGGAGAAACAAGAAAAGACTGAGGAGATAAACACTAATGGAACTGTGATTTAGCAGGTCCCAAATGGTGTCTTTTATAAGAAACATGGTAAACATTCAAGTTACAGTTATCATTTGAAACCATTTACTTTCATAGACGAATATTTTCAGCTTGAAGTAAGGTAGGTAAGGGAAGGTGTCAGACGGTTCTTCCCTATACAATTTCGGGAACAACTATTTGTTTGTAAATGTGAAAAATGCTTATCTACATATACTTCACTAAATGCATGAGAATGATCGTTTCATATATATATATATATATATATATATATATATATATATATATATATATATATATATATATATATATATATATGTGTGTGTGTATGCATGTATGGTATGTATACACATACGCACACACGCACACTATATATTATTATATATATTTATATATATATATATATATAAGTTTGTGTGTATACATACCTGTATGTATACCCTGTCCTCTAAAACAAAGTGGTTCCAGAATTCAAAACATATTGCAGAACTGTTGATAGCACAGTAATGCTTGTAAACTGTCAATGAACTGTATGTGCAGAAAAGTAAAAACTTCCCCATTAATAAAGTCGTACACCTACAAGGAGGGCACATCAACAGCTCGTCAAGCCCCACAGCACACAGCTATGCACTTCACCTATTTCCTTCTTATAAATCTCGCGCTTTCTGGAAATGAATGACTTTCTTCCAACGCACTTTCTAAGTTTCAAAATTACTAATTCTTCTCACAGGTATTCTTTTCACGTGTCTCAACCATCTCAAAACACACTGATCCATTCCTTCGCCTGATCTAATTTTCTAACCACCAGGTGCCTCCATCTTTTTACTCATGGACTTCTCTTGATGCTTATACGAAGCTAACACTGACATAATACAACGTTCAATCTTCATTCCTTTCTTAGCGTTGAACATCCGTACTTCACTTCCATACAGGGGAGCCGGCTCAACAACCCACCTTGACTCCAGTAATACTCCAGATCTTGTCACAATCTTTTGCTCGCTTTCCCTTTCCTGCATTCTTTGCTTCACTTAGTCTATGGTTCAGCTCTTGTCCATTCTTCCCCAATAATAAACAAACATGGCAGATACAGTGATGTAGCGCAAAAATTTATTTACGCAAAATGAAAAGTAGTAGTATGCGGTTACACTCAAAAATTGCTGCTTACGATAATAATAATAATAATAATAATAATGATAATAATAATAATAATAATAATAATAATAATAATTTTTTTCAGGTAGAGACCACAAGCAGACAGTTTGTTAAAAGGAAAGCGTACGACAACTCTTCAATAGAATATTAATAATAGCAATAATAATAATAATTTTTATAGAGAGAATGTAAGTGACAGCAAAGGGATGGCAGTCGTTATTGAATAAAGTTCTCAACAGGAGACTGAAGATTCTGTAAATAGCTAGTTCATCAAATAGATAAGACGGAAAAATCAAAGGAGTTATATGCAACGCAAAGAGAAGCAATACAATCAATACTGAGACTTACTATGTCACAAAATAGGCACTTATATTACGGCTGAAAAATAAATCATCAAAATACATAAAAGCAACAGAAAAACAAAAGAATAGAATAGAATATAGAATTTAGGCCAATGTCCAAGTGCTGGGACCTGTGAGGTCATCCATCGCTGAAAGGGAAATTGACAGTAAGGTTTGAAAGGTGTAATAGGTGGAAACCTCGCAGTTGCACTATGAAACAATAGTTAGAGAGGGTGGCGAGTCAGAAGGAAAAAAAAAGAGAATATGAACAGAGGTACAGTAAAAGGAATGAAAAATTTGCAGCTAGGGCCTAAGGAAGGGACACTGCAAAGACCCTCATGTAATGCCTACAGTGCACCACGTGAGGTGGATTGACGGCACTACCCTCCGACAGGGGACAACAGAATAGGGATAAAAAAAAAAAAAAAAAAAAACAAAAACAAAGTGAGGTTAGTGAACTAACATATGAAAGAAATGCACAAGTACAATACACAGCTTTTAAGTCATTCGAAATGTGGAAAAGAATACAGTCAATTACGAATCAAACGTCTCATTATCCCATCTAAATCTAATTCTAAATCTGCTCGCTCCAGTGTTGAAGATGTTGTAGATGAGCGCTTTGCTAATATTTCTCAGTCGGGTGATCAGCCTGGACGTGGTTCGTCTGACAACGATTTTTGAAGTATTCATTACAACACATTCTTGGCTTCGATTCATATATCCCTAACTGCTTTCTTACTCACATTTCCTCCTGCAAGCACTTTCAAAATTCGTCCACCAGTTTCAGTATTTTCTTTCCATCGTCCCTAAACAAACATTGTACCATCATTAAAAATATTTCCAATCACATTCAACTTCACACTAAATCAGCCATTCGCCCATCTACACATTAAAAAAACTGGGTTTATCTAAAAAAAAATTCCCGTCACTATCAACTCTACACTAAATCAGCTACGCTCCTATTCATTTTCCAGCCACTATCCAGTTTACACTAAATCAGCCCCCCTCCCATCTAGACATTCAAACAGGAATTATCTTAAAAAAAAATGTGTTCCAATCTACACTAAATCAGCCAATTTCCCATTTACACACTCTAACATTAGTTTATTTCAAAAATAAAAATAATTTTTTAATCACTATCCACCTCACACTAAAATCAGCCCCTCTCCCATCTACACATTCTAACATGTTTATTTTACATTAAAAAAATTTTCCAATTACCATCAACTTTACACTAAATCAGCTACTCACCCATTTACACATTCAAACGTGGTTTACACTGAAAATATTTTAAAAAACTTCTATCACTATTAACTTTACAGAAATCAGCCACTCTCCCATTTACACATTCTAAAATAAGTTTATTTTGAAAATGAAAAGTTTTTCAATCACTATCAACTTCACAGTAAATCAGCCCCCTTCTCCCATTGACACATTCCAACATAAGTTTATTTTAATAATTAAAAACATCCATCCCATCACTATCAACAACTGATGTTCTATATAAGTGGTTCCCAAGCTTTGTTTGGCCAAGCCCCACCTAATCTCCTCTGAACACCTGATGCCCCCTGCGGTGATATACTGTAATTTTAATATTCACGTGGAGGAAGCCTAAAAGGCCATTAACTTGGTTTAGACATTCTCGAATTGCCCTCCTTAACAATCAAATTATTAGCAAGTTGGGAATTGAATTGAATATAAAATTTAGACTAAAGGCCACGCACTGAGACCTATGAGGTCATTCAGTGCTGAGACGGAAATTGACAGTAAAATGTTTCAAAGGTGTAACAGGAGGAAAACCTCTCAGTTACACTGCGAATCAATTGTTACGAGAGGGTGAAATGTAAGATGGAAGAAAGAGCATACGAAAGGAGGTACAGTAAAAGGAGCGAAAGGGTGTTGCAGCTAGGGGCCGAAGACACGCTGCAAAGTATCATGAGTAATGCCTACGGTGCACCGCATGAAGACGCTGGGAACCACTGATCCCCCAACGCCCTACAACACATGTGAATTGATTCTTTCAGAATATTTCTCTTGGATTTCCTCGCTGGACGAGTCGGTTACATGCTCGACTACCGATCACAGGGTCTAGGTTTGGAACCCGGATCTGCCAACAAGGGATCAGTGAAATTTATTTCTGGTGATAGAAATTCATTTCTCGATACTGTTCGGACTCCACAATAAGCTGTAGGTCTCGTTGCTAAGTAACCAAGTGGTTCCTAGCCTCGTAAAATATCTAATCCTTCGGGCCAGCCCTGGGAGAGCTGTTAATCAGCTCAGTGGTCTGGTTAAACTAAGATATACTTAACTTTATAGAAAAGTTTTCTGTGTTTGTGTTTGCCACACTAATTTTTCCCCCTTCACGACTTTTCACATTACTGTTTCTTTGACAATCAATTGGTACACACACACTGTCTTCCTTGAATAAACCCACATTATTCTTCTTCTACTACCCGTCCCTCAATCTTGGCATTCAGAGGTTAACCTTAATACACGCTACGCTAACTTGCTTAGACCATTAAGCAATCTCCTCTACGCTACCAAGATGGCGTGTATGTATACATATATATATATATATGTATATGTATATGTATATATATATATATATATATATATATATATATACATGTATATATATATATATATATATATATATATATATATATATATATATATATATATATATATATATATATAGTATAATAAATAAAGATGATGCCACGGAGGAAAATGAAAAGACGAGAACTGCCAAGATCTTTCGGTCTACATGACCCTTTACTTGAGGCGCAACTGACCATAACAAAGCAAAAGCATATAATGTAAGTAGGCTTAGTATCCAAACTGACATTTCAATTCCAAGATTAGCCTAATCACGAAAATTTGGAACGTGATGAATATGTCAATAAAGGTAGAAGCCACGAAGGAAAGTGAAACAATGGAGCGCTCCTTTGTTTCCCATTCCTTCGTGGTTTCTACCTTGATATATATAATATATATATATATATATATATATATATATATATATATATATATATATATATATATATATATATAATTATATATCATATATATCTATATATATATATATATAAACATATATATATATAATATATATATAGTATATATATCTATATATATATATATATATATATATATATATATATATATATATATATATATATACTATATATATATATATATATATATATATATATATATATATATATATATAGATATATATATATATATATATATATATATATATATATATATATATAGATATATATATATATATATATATATATATATATATATATATATATATATATATAGATATATATATATATATATATATATATATATATATATATATATATATATATCTATATATATATATATACTATTATTCAAATATATATATACATATATATATATATATTATATATATATAATATATATATATATATATATCATATATATATATATATATATATATATATATATATATATATATATATATATATATATATATATATATATATATATATATATGCGTATATATCAAGGTAGAAACCACGAAGGAAAGTGAAACAAAGGAGCACTCCTTTGTTTCACTTTCCTGTTTTTCATATATGGAAAACTTCATAGAAACTACAGACACTTTTGATTAGAAAACTGGACAGAAAATTAAACAACCTTATCAACAACAGTGATTGGAACCAATAATGCTAGAAGTGATTGTGTGGTGAATTTATCAAGCAAACAAATAAGTGATAATGCATGCGTACATTAGGCTTTGGGTTGTCTTTCTTCATTTGTAACAAACCCTCAGCTTTATCAATAGCGACATCTCTATATAAGTTTGAAAAAATACTGTGACCTACCACAAAATCATTTAGACATTATCAAAGGCATGACATATAGTGCTACGCATGCCTATCATGACAAAATAACTTCCCCGCTCGCTACAGAAAAAGTTTAAAAGAATTGAAGAATGATAATAGCTTACACATTACCAAGGCTGATAATCCAATAGTTTAAGTGGTTCTGGACAAAACTGACTACATAACACGCATGCATACTTTACTAGAAGATGACAAATAACTTACAAAAAATTCGCAAAAATCCTTTGGCCCAAGTAATAAAAAACTTTAATATCAATATCAAACAAATTCTTAAAAGATAAAAAAGAACTTTTGTGTAAGTTAATTGTAAAGTGTCCCTCATTACCTTATTTATATGGCCTAGTCAAAACTCATAAGGAAACAAACCTATGCGCCCAATTATTAGTACTGTAGGATCAATTGCTTATAAACTATAAATATCTTACTAAATTGTTATCCCCGCTACTAGGAACTGTATCTAATTCACACATCCGGGATTCTCTTGATCTTGTGGAAAAATTAAATAACATTGTACTAAACCCTAGCGATATCTTTGTCAGTTTTGATGTATGTTCCTTGTTTACAAAAGTCCCTATTGACTCTGTGCTAGAATATTTAAGTAATGAACTTGTACTGCATGACTTGCCCATGTCCGTTAGTCACATAATTTCATTGATTAATTTATGTATTTGTGATTGCAGATTTATTTTTAATGGAGAATATTACCAACAAATATTTGGTATGGCCATGGTAACCCTTTTTATTTTCATTCTCTCCTTTTCAAACTTATATATGGAATTTTTTGAGAGACAACACCTCCCCAATATCACACTTGTCCCCTTAAAATGGTACCGATATGTCGATGATATCTTAGTAGTCTTACCTGTTGGTATCGATGTAAATGATTTACTGTCTAAATTGAATAATTTAGTGCCATCCATAAAATTCACTGTTGAAACTGAAAATAACAATGTCATCCCTTTCCTAGTATTAATACATAGAGAATCTTTCCAATGCAAATTCAGAATTTATAGAAAACCCACAAATAATTTAACATATGTACATTTTTATTCTGGCCACCATCTTAATATTAAAATTTCAATTTTTTCTTCTATGTTCCTATGCGCTTTGAGTATCACGAGTCCACAATATCTTGAACAAGAAATAGAATACATCAAAAAGATAGGAAACGATCTCTGCTACCCACCTCATTTAATTGATTTATGTTATTAAAAAGCTCACAAAAAGTTTCATAGTGTTGCTATTAATGAAAAAGAAATGCCTAAAAATGTACTTAGCTTACCTTACTTTCGTGGATTTGAAACCATAAAATCAATATTTAAATCGTTTAATGTTAATGGAGTGTTCTCTTATAACAATACCATTAAAGATATGCTAATTAAGAATAGTCCCGAAGCAAATAACAACGTCATTTACAAAATTCCTTGTACGGATTGCCCATCGTTTTACGTTGGTCGATCAAGTAAAAATTTATGTGTACTAATTAGCAGCATATGTATTCAGTTAGAACAGCCCATACTTCCAATGCACTGTTTATCCATCTGAGTGAAAAATCTCATTGTATTAATTGGGGGTAATACCTCTCTAATTGCTAGATCTAATGATTATGTTTCAAGGAATTTACTGGAATCGGCAATTATACAAATCACTAATAAAAACAACCTAAATCTTAGTCCGGGAATGTACCATTTGGACCCATATATTTGTAAGATGTTTATGAAGGACCTTAAAATAAATGAACTACTAATAAATTAGTCCCACATATATATAGTTATTATCTCTCTCTCTCTCTCTCTCTCTCTCTCTCTCTCTCTCTGGTTCGATATTCTCTCTCTCTCTTGCTCGATATATATATATATATATAATAATATATATATATATATATATATATATATATATATATATATATATATATTTATATTTTCTTTCGTCTTTTCATTAATAATAATAATTTTTTTGGGAAAATTTTGTAATTTCATGATATTTAAAAAGTTGTATATGCTTCCTTGTTTTTTCAAAAGTACTGTTTTCTGGAAGAATAACCTGTTTACCGCGTGTGTATACTCCAAGGTGTGGCTACCCTAAGGCGTTTCCTCGTTTCTGTAGAGTGAAATCGACCTTATTGCTAATCTTGTAGTGTCAGTTTGGATATTAAGCCTTCTTTTGACTATGTTTTCCTCTGTAAAATCAGTTTGCCTTAGTAAAGGGTCGGAACAAGACCGAAAGTACTCGGCTATCTCGCTTTTTTCATTTTTTCCTTCGTGGCAAAACCATCAATTTATACATATATACATACACACACACACACACATATATATATATATATATAGTATATATATATACTAGATATATATATATAATATATATATAATATATATATATATATATATATATACATGTGTAATCTGATTTTGAAATACCTCCAAAAAAACTCAAGAAGCATTGATAAACGCGTATTCCTTACGTTCATTCTACACTTCTCATAATGCAACCAAAACTTATAGAAATATATTTTCCGACAGTAACGACCCGAAACTGACATCTGTTGAATACGCCAGCATATATTAAGAGCAAAAAATGTTAGAAAGGAAAAACTTGTCATACCATGACCTAAGACGCTTAACACTTAACCACATTTCGTCTACAATGCAATAATTTTTTTTCAAAGAAAATACGTAAACAAACATTATGCTTAATACAGTGTTTTTTCCAACCTGTGGGGAGTGCCCCCTGGGTGGGAAGGGGAGGGGGGGCGGCTCGAAGGGCTGCCAGGGGGGGACGGGCGCCAATGCTTGATAAGGGGATAACTATATCTGAACACTATTAATTAAGATGGAATTCAGAATTTTAAAATACTGAGACAATATTTCAGATTTAATATGAAATTTAGTTGTCTAAATATATAAACTATTTCAAACTCTATATTAAGGAATTAATATATATATATATATATATATATATATATATATATATATATATATATATATATATATATATATATTAGATTTATACTGTCAATTACTGACATGTGCCCACTATGCCAGTAAATTACAGTATTTAAGGAAGGGGGGGAGGGCCCGCAGAGAATGTGCCATTCAATAAGGGGGGGGGGGGGGGGGGGGAGAGAATTAGAAAGGTTGGAAACCACTGGCCAAATATAACATTTGTATGAAGACGTTCCCACCGAAAAACCAGAGACGGAGAAGCCCGACCTGACCAACCCACCGCTGCGAGACATCAAAATCACATTTTGAGCATCGAATAGAAATGAAGTGCTTCGAGTCTGCCCTGGGCAACATGCCCAGGCGAACTCTCTTAATGAGAGCAAGCTATGAGAGCTCAGACCCGCATTTAACAAAGCCGTTTATTTTAATGAGGCAGATCCTGTCAGCCGAAGAACCTGCGTGTCAATGCGGATGTCTCTCTTACTCTTTTATATTTCCTCTTACTCTTTCTTATTTCTATTTTCATTCTTAACGGCTTAAATAACAGATGCTGAATGGCGTCTTTCGATCGACGCTGACGAGTAATGTTCGTAATTAAGAGGATTTCTTTTTTAAAAAAACAATGGACTCCGAAGTTTAAATTGGAACTACTTTTAAGTACGACTGGTTTCTATTCATTAGTTTCCGAGGTCAACTGGCATCCTGACCTCAGACGGAATTGATGGTTTTAATTTGAGATTTTGTACCGCACTCAAAGATAAATTTTCCCAATGTAAGTGTTCCTGCTTGTAAGTCACCAAATTTCTTCTTGATAACAGAAGGGGAATTTGTCCGAAAAAGATATTTATTTAGATAGTCAGCTTGCTGCTGAATGTGTGTAGAGATATTATTTCTGCCAGCTTATTGCTCAATATGTGTAGAGATCTTAATGCTGAAGGTTTGTTAGCGATTACAAAAACAAGCAAATCCCATCTTTCTTAAACACAATCAAAAGATCTTGGGATTAAACTAACAGGTTTGAAAATAAAGTGGAGTTTGGATGATCACATCTGAACAACTGTATAAAATCACAATAACTTTACCCACAACCTCCACCATAATCTACGAAGACAAAGACACCCAAGCTCTCGGTAGTAGCTACCGTTTTTATAAGACCTCCACAATGACACCACTAACATATGTCTTGCGTTATGATAACAAAAACTCTGTACGTAATGGCGCGGACAAAATTACAATGACAAAGCTCCGACTCAGGCGGCACATGGCAGGTCCGCGACGAACGACGTAAACAGCCTCCCAAGGTATTTCCATGTGACAATCGGATCAGATCTAGGGTACCAGGAGCATCTCTCTCTCTCTCTCCTCTCTCTCTCTCTCTCTCTCTCTGACGCTTGAATTACGAGTAAGATGCGTCGTCCAAATCTATGGTCAAGTCCTGATCTTATTCAACAGGTAATGAACAGATTGTTACTGAGGACTCAAGATACTTGAATGATATCCGAATCTGTAGATACCAACTGGGCCCATAATGCACCGATTTATGAACAATTACCAAACGCTATCATTTCTAAAGTGTTTTGTCAAAATCACGAAATGAAGCTTATTCTTCATTTCTGAAAGAAGAATGAAAAAGCCACCATGCGAAGCGAAGAAAAAGCCAGACGTAACATGTGCATGATTTTACGACGTAAATAAATTTCAAACATCTGCAGTTAATAGCAACAAATCAATAAGGATAAGGAAGTTTTTAGTTTTCTTTATATGAAAACTACCGTGCCGGCCTTGTCCGTCCGTCCGCACTTTATTCTGTCCGCTCTCAGATCTAAAAAAAAAAAAAAAAAAAAAAAAAAAAATCCAAAGGATAGATGGCTGCGAATTTGTGTATTGATCATCAACCCTCCAATCATCAAACATACCAAATTGCAACCCTCTATCCTCAGTAGTTTTTTTTAAATAATATTTAAGGTTAAATTTAGCCACGGATCATACATCTGGCAGCGCTTTCTGGAGGCTTGGGACGAACCCTCAACCTACCGCATCTGGGAAGCAACTGATGAGCTACCGTAGCTGATGGTTTTATATAGCATTATACGTTGTGCAGAAAACTCGGCTGCGCAGAAGAAACACTCAGACAATAACGGTATCTTCACTGGCAAATCACTCACCATAATTCGAGATCATAACATACTTGCAGATAAGCGAATACCACAGGAAAATAATAGTCAGAAATCCAAGCGCTTTCGTCTTTACTCAGACATCGTCAAGGAGTCATTAACTTCTTGACGATGTCTGAGTAAAGACGAAACCGATTGGATTTCTGACTATTATTTTCCTGTGGTATTCGCTTATTTATGAAGTCACGTGCATCTACAGTGATTTTTTAAGCATACTTGCAGATATAGAGTTATTCAACACATTCAAAGAAAACTAGACATGCAAAGCAGGATACGAAAAACCAAAGCTATACAATCAAGCTTATTGAAACAAAACAACCCTTTTCAATTTAACGAACTGCTAAACCTGCATCCGATTCAAGTATTTACGAACCTAACTAGCGTTTCTGAAAAAAAAAATTTGCAGTCGACGCTAAATGGCAAGATCAGCCTTTTCAGAGACTATGAAAATGTCAGAACTGTGAATATTCTTCGTACAAAACATAGAAGTAACACTTTGGAGAAATTGTTCTTTTATACACGACGAACATACCTAGATCCCGTCGGAGGAATATGCAGGAAATATGAGTTCCGACGAAAGCGAACTAAGAAAGAATAATTGGTTTCATTCATCTATTTTCTTCTAAGTTCACCTTCTAGCTCGGGAAGCTACAAACTAGGAGCCTATGCCCAATGAAAGGTAGGAGCTTTCTCGTCTAAGCGTAAATCTGCTAGCTACACGCCTAGAATCCATCAGTGGAATAATTAACCCGTCTAAAGGTTTGCGCAATAAATAATGAGACAGATATAGCTTTCAAAACATGCGAATGGAAGATTAAGGACGGGAAAAACATGCAAGATTGAAAGGCTGAATAGGAAACGACAAACTCCACTTGTTTAATGCTGATCAAATCAAATTTGGATCACAATTAATTAAAAAAAAAAAAAATTATTTACCGCGGCAAAAACACCAGTCGGATATATTCTTACGAGTGTTCTAAAAAAAAAAAAAAAATAAATAAATAAATAAAAAGTTTTTATTTGAGATTTTACTAGTCCAAGAACTCAATACCGTAAAAATTTAGTTTGTTTTCTGCCCCATGACCCAATGTAACCAGTTTTCCTGGTTCGAGTAAATGTCAACGCTGCTCCTCTTGTTTGAAAGGGAACAAGGCGGGATCCAACCTCCAGCTTACTCGGAGTGCGTGCTAATATCTACAGTCAAATAGCGCGTTGTTTCACCAACGAAAATTAAAATAAATAAGCTATATTTTATGAGAAATAATTTTCCTATTCTGTTTAACAAACACATTATTTATTTTTCACATTTTCATTATAATAAATAAATCATAAATATCCTATCCCAAAATGCCTGTATCTTTAACTCGACGCGAAACGGCTTTTTCAGACCTTTTCAGGCTTTGTTCCAAAGGGCCTTCCTAACCCTCCAACAAGAACAAGAACAAGAGCAACAGCAATAACAACAAGTAGTAGTTTGTAGGCGTACTCCCCGAGTAAGTGAAAATAATAGGGAAGTATGATTATATTAACATTAACTCCCGCAGTAGGTAACATGCACAAGGAAGTACACACACACATACTATATATATATATATATATATATATATATATATATATATAGTATATATATATATATGAATATAAAAACACCGTATCGTGCTTCTAGGTAATCAGTAGAAGAATCCACAGTAATATTCTTGTTTATCTAGACGAAATATATTTGTGGAAATATTCACATTAAATATTTACACAAATATATTTCGTCTGGATGAACAAGAATATTACCGTGGATCCTTCTACTGAAAAAAAAAATATTATATATATATATATATATATATATATATATATATATATATATATATATATATATGCACACACACACACACACACACACACACACATATATATATATATATATATATATATATATATATATATATATATATATATATATATATATATATATATATATATATATATATATATATATATAATATATATATATATATTATATCTATTAGATATATATATTATAAGCACACACATATGTATATATATATATATATATATAGATATTATATATATATATATATATATATATATATATATATATATATATATATATATATATATATATATATATATATATATATATATATATATATCTTATACAATATTATATAGATATATAGATATATATATATATATATATATATATATATAAGCACACACATATGTATATATATATATAATATATACTATATATATATATATATATATATATATATATATAAAATATTTCCTCATTATACATGTGTCACTATTTACTCTCACAAATATTGGAATCAATATACCTGAAGAATAACAAACATCAATGGGGAACTATAAATGTTCAATTATTTATGGCAAATCTCTCATAATCGCATGACTTATATTATACTGGCGAATATTAAGCCACAAGTATTCCCTAGAAATTACCTAAAACTGCCACAGCCACGACTCAAAGCAGGGCCTTTGCTTTGGATACAGAATTGATATCCGCCATGACACCAGGTTGAAACAAGGCGTGATCCGACCTCCAGATCACTCTATGATCAATTAGAGCGTTGTTCCACTAACGAAAAGGAAAATAATACTGTTATTAAAAATAATTTAACGTGCACATTATTTATTTCTTACATTTTCATTCTAATACATCATAAATACCCTATCCTTCAATTTCGGTAACTTTAACTCCCAGAGTGAAAAAAAGTTTGTAAAAACTTGGGTAATTACGAAGTCTTATCACGGACATTTTCATGAAAGAGAAGTCGACATCTTTTGAGAACTGATACAACGGAACTAGTGAAAACCTAATAAACCAAACTTAAATATCATTAGAGAGGCTTCCTCTGGAATCAAAGGTGAGGCAAACGAGGCTTCCTCTGGAATCAAAGGTGAGGCTTCCTCTGGAATCAAAGTTGAGGCCAACAAAGCTACCGCTGGAATTAAAGGTAAGGCAAAGGAGGCTTCCACTGGAATCAAAGGTGAGGCAAACGAGGCTTAATCTGGAATCAAAGGTGAGGCAAACGAGGCTTCCGCTGGAATCAAAGGTGAGGCAAACGAGGCTTCCGCTGGAATCAAAGGTGAGGAAAAGAGGCTTCCACTGGAATCAAAGGTGAGGCAAGCAAAGCTTCCCCTGGAATCAAAAGGTGAGGCAAACGAGGCTTCCAGTGGAATCAATAGTGAGGAAAAAGCATGGCTTCAGCTGGAATCAAAGGTGAGGCAAACGAGGCTACCGCTGGAATCAAAGGTAAGGCAAAGGAGGATTCCACTGGAATCATAGGTGAGGCCAACAAGGTTTCCTCTGGAATCAAAGGTGAGGCCAACGATGCTACCGCTGGAATCAAAGGTAAGGCAAAGGAGGCTTCCACTGGAATCAAAGGTGAGGCAAACGAGGCTTCCTCTGGAATCAAAGGTGAGGCAAACGAGGCTTCCGCTGGAATCAAAGGTGAGGCAAACAAGGCTTCCGCTGGATACAAAGGTGAAGAAAAGAGGTTTCCACTGGAATCAAAGGTGAGGCAAGCAAAGCTTCCCCTGGAATCAAAAGGTGAGGCAAATGAGGCTTCCGCTGGAATCAACTGTGAGGAAAAACAAGGCTTCAGCTGGAATCAAAGGTAAGGCAAACGAGACTACCGCTGGAATTAAAGGTAAGGCAAATGAGGCTTCCACTGGAATCAAAGGTAAGGCAAAGAAGGCTTCCACTGTTATCAAAGGTGAGGCAAACGAGGCTTCCTCTGGAATCAAAGGTGAGGCTAACGAGGCTTCCAGTGGAATCAATAGTGAGGAAAAAGCATGGCTTCAGCTGGAATCAAAGGTGAGGCAAACGAGGCTACCGCTGGAATCAAAGGTAAGGCAAAGGAGGATTCCACTGGAATTAAAGGTGAGGCCAACGAGGTTTCCTCTGGAATCAAATGTGAGGCCAACGATGCTACCGCTGGAATCAAAGGTAAGGAAAGGGAGGCCCCCCCCCCCCCCCCTTTTTCTCGGAATAAAGGTTGAAGGGGGGGGCAAACGGGGGCTTCTCTGGAAGGGGGGGGGGCAAAGGTGGAGGGCAAACGGAGGGGCGGGCCGGGGGGGGCTGAATCAAGGTGGGGGGGGAGGCAACGGATGGGGCTTCCGGGCTGGAATGGGGGGAAGGTGAGCAAAAGAGGGGGGGCTTCGGGGGGGGCTGAATCAAAGGTGAGGCAAAACGAGCTCCCCTGGAATCAAAGGTGAGGCAAGCGAGGCTTCTGGAATCAAAGGTGAAGGCAAACGAGGCTTCTACTGGAGGTCAACTGTGAGGAAAAACGAGGCTTCTGCGGAATCAAGTAAGGCAACGAGCTCCTCTGGAATCAAAAGTGAGGACAAAACAAAGGCTCTGCGAATCAAAGGTGAGGCAAACGAGCTTCCTCTGGAATTCAAAGTGAGGAACTAATAAGGCTTCCGCTGGAATCAAAGTTGTGAGGCCA
The DNA here is from genome assembly GCF_015104395.2 of Macrobrachium nipponense. Taxonomy (NCBI): domain Eukaryota; kingdom Metazoa; phylum Arthropoda; class Malacostraca; order Decapoda; family Palaemonidae; genus Macrobrachium; species Macrobrachium nipponense. Next base: position 55,114,195 of record NC_061101.1, on the reverse strand, counting down.
ACGAAAGCTTCTGGCTGGAATCAAAGGTGAGGCGAAACGAGGCCTCCTCTGAATTCAACTGTGGAGGGAAATACAAGGCTCAGGTGGAACAAAGGTGAGGCAAAAGGCTTCTGCTGCCTGTGAGAAATGCTTCACTGGAATCCAAAGGTGGGCCAACGGAGGCTACCACTGGAATCAAAAAGTTTAAGCAAAGGAGGCTTCCACTGGAAATCAAAAGTGAGGCAAACGAGGCTTCCTCTGGAATCAAAGTGAGGCAACGAGCTCTCCGCCCGGATCAAGGTGAGGCAAACAAGGCTTACTGCTGAATCAAAGTGGGAAAAGATGGCTTCCACGGATCAAGGATGAGACAAGCAAAAGCTTCCCCTGGAAATCAAAAGGTACCCGCTCTCCTCTGAATCGGTGAGGAACGCTTCCGCTGGAACAAGTGAGGCCGAGGTCTGCTGGAATCAAAGGAGAAGGCAACGAGGCTCCGCTGGACAAGGAGGCAAAAAGGCTCCCGAATCAGGTAGGAACGAGCTTCCCACTGGACATGAGGCAACGGCTCCCTGGATAAGTGAGAAACAGAGGCTTCCTCTGGAATCAAACTGTAGGAAACAAGCTTCAGCTGAATCAAAGGTGAGGCAAAACGAGGCTTCCTCTGGGATCAAAGGTGAGGAAAAACAAGGCTTCCGCTGGAATCAAAGGTGAGGTAAACGAGGCTTCTGCTGGAATCAAAGGTGAGGCAAACGAGGCTTCCTCTGGAATCAAAGGTGAGGAAACAAACCCAAGCTCTGCTGGAATAAAGTGGAGGCAAACGAGGGCTTCCGTCTGGAATCAAAGGTGAGATAATCAGGCTTTCCCGCGGACAGGTGAGGGCAAACGAAGATTCTGCTGGAATCAAAGGGTGAGGCAAAACGAGGCTTCCTCTGGAATCAACTGTGAGGAAAAACAAGGCTTCCAGTGGAATCAAAGGTGAGGCAAAAGAGGCTTCTGCTGGAATCAACTGTGAGGAAAAACATGGCTTCAGCTGGAATCAAAGGTGAGGCCAACGAGGCTACCACTGGAATCAAAAGTTAGGCAAAGGAGGCTTCCACTGGAATCAAAAGTGAGGCAAACGAGGCTTCCTCTGGAATCAAAGGTGAGGCAAACGAGGCTTCCGCTGGAATCAAAGGTGAGGCAAACAAGGCTTCTTCTGCTGGAATCGAAAAGTGAGGAAAAGAGGCTTCCACTGGAACAAAAAGTTGAGACAAAGCAAAGGCTTCCCCTGGAATCAAAAGGTGAGGCAAACGAGGCTTCCCTCGAATTCAAAGGGAGGAACGGCTTCCGCTGGAATCACAAGGTGAGGCAACGAGCTCCCGGAAAAAGGTAGGAAAAGAAACAAGGCTTCCGCTGGAATCAAAGGTGAGGCAAACGAGGCTTCTGCTGGAATCAAAGGTGAGGCAAACGAGGCTTCCTCTGGAATCAAAGGTGATGAAAAACAAGGCTTTTGCTGGAATCAAAGGTGAGGCAAACGAGGCTTCCTCTGGAATCAAAGGTGAGGAATAATAATGCTTCCGCTGGTATCAAAGGTAAGGCAAAGGAGGCTTCTGCTGGAATCAAAGGTGAGGCAAACGAGGCTTCCTCTGGAATCAAAGATGAGGAAAAACCAGGCTTCCACTGGAATCAAACGTGAGGCAAACGAGGTTTCCTCTGGAATCAAAGGTGAGGAAAAACAAGGCTTCCACTGAAATCAAAGGTGAGGCAAACGAGGCTTCCTCTGGAATCAAAGGTGAGGCAAACGAGGCTTCCTCTGGAATCAAAGGTGAGCTAAAAGAGGCTTCATCTGGAATCAAAGGTGAGGCAAAACCAGGCTAGCTGGAATCAAAGTGAGACAAAAGAGGCTCCGCTGAATCAAAGGTAGGGCAAAACCTACCTTCCTCTGGAAGTCAAAGGTGAGACAAAAAGAGCGTCCGCGATCAAAGGTGAGGAAAACAAACTTCCTCTGGAATCAAAAGTGAAGCAAAGGAGGCTTCCTCTCAAATCAAAGGTGAGGCAAACGAGGCTTCCGCTGGAATCAAAGGTGAGGCAAAAGAGGCTTCTTCTGGAATCAAAGGTGAGGCCAACGTGGCTTACACTGGAATCAAAGGTGAGGCAAAAGAGGCTTCCGCTGGAATCAAAGGTGAGGCAAACTAGGCTTCCGCTGGAATCAAAGGTGAGGCAAACTAGGCTTCCGCTGGAATCAAAGGTGAGACAAGCAAAGCTTCCTCAGGAATGAAAGGTGAGACAAACGAGGCTTCATCTGGAATCAAAGGTGAGGAAAAACAAGGCTTCTGCTAGAATCAAAGGTGAGGAAAAATGAAGCTTCCTCTGGAATCAAAGGTGAGACATACGAGGCTTCTGCTGGAATCAAAGGTGAGGCAAACGAAGGCTGTCTGCTGCTGGAATCAAGCGAGGTCAAACCGAAGCTTCCACTGAAAATCAAGTAAGGCAAACGAGGCTTCCGCTGGAATCAAAGTGAGCAAACTAGGCTTCCGCGGATATCAAAGTAGAAAAAGAGGCTCCCGGCTGGAATCAAAGATTGGAATGCAAACGAAGCTTCCGCTGGAATCAAAGTGAGCAAAACGAGGCTTCCTCTGGACCAAAAGTAGGCAAACAAGCTTTTCCGCTGAATCAAACGGTGTGAAAACGAGCTTCTGCTGAACAACTGTGAGGAAAAACAATGGCTTCAACTGGATCAAAGTGAGGCAACGAGGCTGCCACTGGAAGTCAAAAGTAGGCAAAGGAGCTTCCACCTGGAATCCAAAAAGTGAGGCAAACGGAAGGCTCCCTCTGAACAAAGGTGAGGCAAACGAGGCTTCCGCTGGGAATCAAAAGTGAGCACACAAAGGCTTCCGCCTGGAATCAAAAGGTGAAGGCAAACGAGGCCTTCTGGCTGGAATCAAAAAGAGAGGCAACGGAAAGGCTTCCGCAAGGAATCCAAAAGGTGAGAAAAGGAGGGCTCCACCTTGGAATCAAAAGGTGAGACAAAGCCAAAGCTTCCCCGGAATCAAAAGGTGAGGCAAACGAAAGGCTTCCTCCCTGGAATTCCAAGTGAGGAAAAACAAGGCTTCCGCTGGAATCCAAAGGTAGGGCAAAACGAGGCTTTCTGGCGTGGAATTCCAAAGGAGTAAGCAAACGAAGCTTCCGCCTGGAAATCAAAAGGTGAAGGCAAACCCAAGGCTGTCCAACGGAAAACAAAGGTGAAGAAAAAAAGAGGCTTCCACCTGGAATCAAAAGTGAGCAAGCGAAGCTTCCAAACTGGAATCAAAAAGGTGAGGCAAACGAGGCCCTCTGAACAAACTGTGAGGAAAAACAGGCTTCACCTGGAATCAAGGTGAGGCAAACGGCTTCCTCCTGGAACAAATGGTGAGGAAAAACAAGGCTTCCCGGAAATCAAAGGTGAGGTTAAACCGAGGCTTCTGCCTGGAAATCAAAGGTAAGCAAACGAGGTCCTCTGGAAACAAAGGTGAGGACAAACAAGGCTTTCTTGCCTGGAATCAAAAGGTGAGGCAAACGAAGCTTCCTCTGGAATAAAGGTGAAAGAATATAGCCTTCCAGCTGAATAAGGTGAGGCCCAAACCGAAGGCTTCTTGCCTGGATCAAAGTTGAGCGGCAAACGAGGCTTCCTCTGGAATCAACTGTGAGGAAAAACAAGGCTCAGATGGAATCAAAGTGAGGCGAAAAGGAGGCTTCTGCTGGAATCAACTGTTGAGGAAAAAACATGGCTTCAGCTGGAAATCAAAAGGTGGGGAGGCCCAAACGAGGCTACCACTGGAATCAAAATTAGCAAAGAGGCTTCCAACTGGAATCAAAATGAGGCAATCGGAGGCTCCCTCTGGAATCAAAGTGAAAAGGCAAACGAGGCTTCCTCGCCCTGGAATCAAAAGGTAGGCCAAAACAAAGGCTTCTGCTGGAATCAAATGGTGAGGAAAAGAGGCTTCCAAACTGGAATCAAAGGTTGAGAACAATTCAAAGCCTTCCCCTGGAATCAAAAGGTGGCAAACGAGGCCTTCCTCTGGACATCATAGGTGAAAGGAAAAAACAAGGCTTCCGCTGGAAATCAAAGGCGAGGCAAACAAAGCTTCTGCTGGAATCAAAGCGAGAGGCCAATCGAGGCTTCCGCTGGAATCAAAAAAGGTGAGGCAAACAAGGCTTCCAACCTGGAAATCAAAGGTGAGGAAAAGAGGCTTCCCACTGGAATCAAAAAGTGAGCAAGCCGAAAAGCTTCCCCTGAAATTCCAAAAAAGGTGAGGCAAACGGAGGCTTCCTCTGGAACAACTGTTGAGGAAAAAACAAGGCTTCAGCTGGAATCAAAGGTGAGGCAAACGAGGCTTCCTCTGGAATCAAAGGTGAGGAAAAACAAGGCTTCCGCTGGAATCAAAGGTGAGGTAAACGAGGCTCCTGCCTGGAACACAGTGAGGCAAACGAGGCTTCCTCCTGGATATCAAGGTGAGGACAAACAAACGGCTTCTGCGTGGAATCAAAAGGTTGAGGCAAACGAGGCCTTCCTCTGGAATCCAAAGGTGAAAAGGAATAATAAGGCTTCCGGCTTTTGGAATCAAAGTGAGGCAAACGGAACTCTGCGGAACAAAGGTGAGGGCAAACGAGGCTTCCTCTGGAAATCAACCTGTGAAGAAAAACCAAGGCTTCAGAATGGAATCCAAAGTTGAGGCAAAAGAAGGCTTCCTGCCTGGAATCAAACTGTGAAAGGAAAAACATGGCTTCAGGCTGGAATAAAAGGTGAGGCCAACGAGGCTTAACCACCTGATCAAAAGTAGGCAAAGGAGGCTTCCACTGGAAATCAAAAGTGAGGCAACGAAAGGTTCCTCTGGAATCAAAGTGAGGCAAACAGGCTTCCGCTGGACAAACGGTGAGGCAAACAAGGCTTTCCTGGCTGAATTCCAAAGGTGAGGAAAAGAGGCTTCCACTGAATCAAAAGGAATGAGACAGCAAAGCTTCCTGGAATCAAAGTGAGGCCAAACGAAGGCTTCCTTCTGGAATCAAAGGTAGAGGAAAAACAAGGCCTTCCGAATGAATAAAGGGTGAGGCAAACGAGGCTTCCTCTGGAATCAAAGGTGAGGAAAAACAAGGCTTCCGCTGGAATCAAAGGTGAGGCAAACGAGGCTTCTGCTGGAATCAAAGGTTGAGGCCCACGAGGCTCCTCTGGAATCAAAGGTTGGGGATGGACAAAAACAAGGCTTTGCTGGAAATCAAAGTTGAGCAAGAGGCTTCTCTCTGGAATCCAGGTGACGCGGAATAAAATGCTTCCCGTGGTTTATAAAAAAAGGTACGGCAAAGAGGCTTCTGCTGGAATCAAAAAGGTGAGGACAACGAGCTTCCTCTGAATCAAAGATGAGGAAAAACCAAGGCTTCCAAACTGGAATCAAACGTGAGCAACGAGTTTCCCTCTGGAAATCAAAGGTGAGGAAAAAACAAGGCTTTCCAGAAAATTCAAAGGTGAGGCCAAGACGAAGCTTCCTCTGGAATCAAAAGTGAGGCAAACGAGGCTCCCTTCTGAATCACAGGTGAAGGCCTAAAAGAAAAGGCTCATCTGGAATCAAAGGCTGGAGGCAAACAGGCTTAGCTGGAATCCCAAAAGGTTGAGACCAAAAGAGGCTTCCGCGGGACAGTCAAGTAGGCAAACACAAAACTTCCTCTGGAATCAAAAGGTGAAGGACAAAGAAAGGCTTCCGTGGAATAAAGTGAGGAAAACAAACTTCTTCCTGGAATCAAATGAATAGCACAGGAGGCTTCCTCTCAAATTCAAAGGAGGCAAACGAGGCTCCGCTGAAATCAAGGTGAGGCGAAAGAGCTTTCTTCTGGAAATCAAAGTGAGGCCACGTGCGGTACACTGGAATTTCAAAAGGTTTGAGGCCCAAAAGAGCTTCCGCTGGAATCACCAAGGTGAGGCAAACTAAGGCTTCCGGCTGGAATCAAAGGTGAAAAGGCAAACTAGGCTTCCGCCGGAATCAAAGGTGAGGACAAGCAAAGCTTCCTCAGGAAGAAAGGTGAAGAGAAACGAGGCTTCATATGGAAATTCAAAGGTAGAAAAACAAGCTTCTGGCTATATAAATCAAAAGGTGGGAAAAATGAAGGCTTTTTCCCCCCGCCTTTTTGGAATAATCTAGAGAGGAATGGTACATCGAGCTAATCGTGGGGCTGAAAATCAAAGGTTGAGGCAAAACGGAAGGCTTCTGCTGAATTCAAAGGCGAGGCAAACCGGCTTTCCACTGGATAAGTAAGCAACACAAAGTGGACTTCACGCTTGGAATTCAAAGGTAACAAAAAAGACTAGGCTTGCCGCCGTGGAAGTAATCATATAGGCAGGCGAAAAAGGAAGCTTCCCGTGGAACCAAAGATGAAGGCCAAAACGAAGCTATTGCCCGCTGGAATCAAAGGTGAGGCAAACGGAAAGGAGGCTTCCTCTGGACCTCCAAAAGGTGAGGCAAAACAAGGCTTCCGCGCGGAATCAAAGGTGGTGCGGGGCAAACGAAGGCTTTCTGCTGGAATCAAATGTGAGGCAAACAAGGCCTTCCACGGAAAAAAGAATTGGCAAATGGCAAAACTGAATTCCAAAAGTTGACGCCTTCTTAGGCTCCCTCGGAATCAAAGTGAGGAAGAACAGGTAAAGCCCTTCCACCTGGAATCAAAGCACACAAACGGAGCCTTCCCACCTGGACAATCAAGGAAAGGTCAAATTGAGGCTTCCCTGAATCATTAACTGAAGGCAAGGAGATTCTGCTGGAATCTAAAATCAAAGGTTAGGGTCAAAACAAGCCTTCCACTGGATAATTCAAATGGTGAGGGCGAAGGCAAAGCTTCCTCTGAGGAATACATAATTGACCAAACTTAGGGTCTTCCACTGGAATCAAAAGGTGAAGGCGAAACGGAGGCTTCCCTCTTGGAATCAAAGTGAGGCTTAAAGGAGGCCTGTTTCCTGCTGGAACAAATCAAACTAGAAAGTGGTATAATGAGGCTCCTCGAAAGGAATGGAATTGCCCGAACAATTGGAAATCAATATAAATGTGAGGTAAAACCAAGCAAAGTCTTTCCTCCCTGGAACACCAAAGGGTGAGGCAAACGGCAGTAGGAGGAAAGGTTCCCTTGAATCAAAGGTTGGAGGGCAAATGAAGCAACTCAGGTCTGGATCAAAAGATGAAGGCGAACAAAGGAGCTCCTCTGGGAAAATCAAAAGGTTAGGCATCGGCAAGGTTCTCTGGCAATAAAGGCGAAGGCAATTTGAGGCTCCCATTTTCCGCTGGAAATGCAAATTTGTAGGCAACGAGGCTTAACATTGGGAAAATCAAAGGTCGAGGTAAATGAGGCCTTCCCCTGGAATCCAAAGGTGGAAGGCAACGAAAAGGCTTCCGCTGGAACAAAGTTGAGGCCAAAATGAGGCATTAGCCTGGAATCAAAGGTGAGGCAAAAGCGAAGGCTTTCCTCTGAAAAGAAATCAAAAGGTGGAAGGCAAAAAGGCTTTCGCCCTGGATCAATCAAAGAAAGGAGGAACAAACGCAAAGGCTCCTCGCTGGAATCAAAGGTCAAAGCAGAAAACGAGGCATATGAGGTACTTCTGGACATCAAAGCGTGAAGGCCAAAACAAACGGCCTTCCAGTGGAATCAAAGGCGACGGCCCAAACGAGGCCTTCCTTGGAATCAAAGTGGAGGAAAAACAAGGCTTCTCTGGAATCAACAGGTTGAGGCAAACGAGGCTTCTGATGAAAATCAAAGGTTGGAGGCAACGAAAAAGGCTCCCACTGGAAGGCCAAAGGTGAGGCAAACAGGCTTCACTGGAAAAAGGAGAGGCAATATGAAGGCTTCAAAGCTGGAATAAAGGGAGGCAAAACGAGGCTTCCCCTGGAATCAAAGGTGAGGCAAAGGAGGCTTCCACTGAAATCAAATGTGAGGCAAACTAGGCTTCCGCTGGAATCAAAGGTGAGGCCAACGAGGCTATCGCTGGTATCAAAGGTCATACAAGTGAAGCTTCCTCTGGAATCAATGGTAAGGCAAGCGAAGCTTACTCTGGAATCAAAGGTGAGGCATACGAGGCTTCCTCTTGAATCAAAGTTGAGCCATTCGAGGCTTCCTCTGGAATCAAATGTGAGAAAAACAAACTTCCTCTGGAATCAAAGGAGAGGGAAGCGAAGCTTCCGGTGAAATCAAAAGGTGAGACAAATGAGGCTTCCTCTGGAAATCAAAGGTTGAAATGGCAAACGAGGCTGTTCCTACCTGGGAATCAAATGGTGAGGCCAATGATGGCTTTCGTCTGGAATCAAAGTGGTGGATGGCAACAGAGGGCTGTTCCATCTGGAATCCAAAGATGAGGCAAACGAAGGCTTTCCTCGGAATCAAACGAATTGAGTAAAAACTGAACTTCCTCTGGAATCAAAGGAGAGGCAAGCGAAGCTTCCGGTGGAATCAAAAGGTGAGACAAATGAGGCTTCCTCTGGAATCAAAGTTGAGCCATTCTAGGCTTCCTCCCTGGAAATCAAAGGGTGAGGCAATCTGGTAGCGTTTCTTCTGGACATCAAAGGTTGAGGCAAACGCAGGCTTCCTCTGCGAAATCAAAGAATGAGGCAAAACGAGGCTTCCTCTGCAATCAAAGGTGAGGCAAAACGAGGCTCCTCTGTCATCAAAAGGTAAGGGCAAACGAAGCTTACTCTGGAATCAAAAGGTTAAGCAAGGAACAAACAAGGACTTCTTCTCACAAATCAAAGTTGAGCCATTTACATAGTGGCTTCTTGCCCTGGAATCCAAAAGAAAAGGTGGATGAAGGAAAACGAACTTCCCTCATGGCAATGCAAACATGAGAGGCAAGCGAAGCTTCCAGTGGAATCAAAAGGTGAGACAAATGAGGCTTCCTTTGGAATCAAAGGAATGTATGCAAAGGGATGCTTATCTGGAATCAAAGGTGAAAGAAAATGTGGGCCCTTCCTTCTGGAAATCAAAGGTGAAACGCAAATCGTAGGCTTCCATTCTGGAATCAAAGGTGAGGCAAAACGAGGCTTCCCTCTGAATTAAAAGGAGAGGCAAACGAGGTTTTCCTCTGGAATAAAGATGAGGCACGAGCTCTCGGAATCAAAAGTGAGGCTAAGAGGCTTCTCTGGTCAAACGGTGAGGACATGACGAGGTTCCTTGGAATCAAGGTGAAGCAAATTGAGGCTTCTCTGAATCAAAGGTGAAGGCAACGAGGCTTCTCTGGAATCAAGGTGAGGCAAACGAGCTTTCTGGCTGGATAAAGGTTAAGGCAACGAGGCTTCCTCTGGAAACTCAAAGGTGAGTCAAAAAGTCTTCATTTGAATAAAGGTGAGGAAACGAGGCTTCTCTGGTTAAAGTAAGGCAGCGAAGGCTACTCTGGAATCAAAGGTGAGGCAAACGAGGCTTCCTCTGGAATCAAAGGTGGGAAACGAGGCTTCCCTCCTGGATCAAAGTGAGGGAAAGGGTTCCTTGGAATCAAAGGTAAGGAAGGGACTTTCCCCACTGGAATAAGTGAGGCAAACTAGGCTTTCCGCTTGATAAAGGTGAGGCCAACGAAGTACTGATGGAATCAAAGGTAACTACAAGCGAAAGTCCTCTGGGAATAAAATGAGCAAGCGAAGCTTACTCTGGAATCAAAGGTGAGGCAAACGAGGCTTCCTCTGGATTCAAAGTTGAGCCATTCGAGGCTTCCTCTGGAATCAAAGGTGAGGAAAACGAACTTCCTCTGGAATCAAAGGAGAGGCAAGCGAAGCTTCCGGTGGAATCAAAAGGTGAGACAAATGAGGTTTCCTCTGGAATCAAAGGTGATGCAAACGAGGCTTCCTCTGGAATCAAAGGTGAAGCAAATGTGGCTTCCTCTGGAATCAAAGGTGAGGCAAACGAGGCTTCCTCTGGAATTAAAGGTGAGGCAAACGAGGCTTCCTCTGGAATCAAAGGTGAAGCAAATGTGGCTTCCTCTGGAATCAAAGGTGAGGCAAACGAGGCTTCCTCTGGAATCAAAGGTGAGGCAAACGAGGCTTCCTCTGGAATCAAAGGTGAGGCAAACGAGGCTTCCTCTGGAATCAAAAGAAAGGGGGAGCAACGAGGCTTCCTCTGGAATCAACAAAAGGTGAGGCAAACGAGGCTTTCCTCTGGAATCAAAGGTGAGGCAAACGAGGCTCCTCTGGAATCAAAGGTGAGGCAAACGAGGCTTCCTCTGGAATCAAAGGTGAGGCAAACGAGGCTTCCCCTGGAATCAAAGGTGAGGCAAATGAGGCTCCTCTGGAATCAAAGGTGAGGCAAACGAGGCTTCCTCTGGAATCAAAGGTGAGGCAAACGAGGCTTCCTCTGGAATCAAAGGTGAGGCAAACGAGGCTTCCTCTGGAATCAAAGGTGAGGCAAACGAGGCTTCCTCTAGATTCAAAGGTAAGGCAAACGAGGCTTCCTCTGGAATCAAAGGTGAGGCAAAAGAGGCTTCCTCTGGAATCAAAGGTGAGGCAAACGAGGCTTCCTCTGGAATCAAAGGTGAGCAACGAGGCTTCCTCTGGAATCAAAGGTGGAAGGCCAAAACGAGCTTTTTTCCTCCTAGATTTCAAAGGTAAGGCAAAGAGGCTTTCCTCTGGAATCAAAGGTGAGGCAAAAGAAAGGCTTTCCTCTGGAATCAAAGGTGAGCAAACGGCTTCCTCTGGAATCAAAGGTGAGGCAGGCTTCCTCTGGAATCAAGGTGAAGGCAAACGAGGCCTTCCTCTGGAAATTAAAGGTTGAGGCAAACGAGGCCTCTGGAATCAAAGGTGGCAAAGAGGCTTTCCCCTCTTATCAAAGTAAGGCCACAAAACGAGGTCTTCCTCTGGAATCAAAGGTGAGGCAAAAGAGGCCCTTTCCTCCTGGAATCAAGGTGAGGCAAACGAGGCTTCCTCTGGAATCAAAGGTGAGGCAAACGAGGCTTCCTCTGGAATCAAAGGTGAGGCAAACGAGGCTTCCTCTGGAATCAAAGGTGAGGCAAACGAGGCTTCCTCTGGAATCAAAGGTGAGGCAAACGAGGCTTCCTCTAGATTCAAAGGTAAGGCAAACGAGGCTTCCTCTGGAATCAAAGGTGAGGCAAAAGAGGCTTCCTCTGGAATCAAAGGTGAGGCAAACGAGGCTTCCTCTGGAATCAAGGTAGGCAACGGACCTCCTTGGAATCAAAGGTAGGCAAACGAGGCTTCCTCTGGAATAGGGTGGAGGAAACGAGGCTTCCTCAGGAATGAAAGGTTAGGCAAACGAGGCTTCCTCTGGAATCAAAGGTGAGGAAAACGAGGCTTTCTCTGGAATCAAAGGGGAGGCAAACGAGGCTTCCTCTGGAATCAAATGTGATGCAAATGAGGCCTCCTATGAAACTGATCGTCTTTCAGCACAATCGCTGAAACACATGAATGGTGACCTGGTTCAAATAATGATTATGGAAAGAATAAGAAGTCCTATTCCGAATCCCAAAGAGGCTGAAAATTAATCCACCTTGTATTGCACGTAGTATTTAACGCGATGCACGATAAGCCCATAAAAATTCTTTTCAGGCTGCTTCCTCTCATGGAAACCAGTTGCAGTGGCAGCAGCAGTGGCAGCAAAACAACAACAAATTCGACAATAATCTCGGCGTTAGATATTGATCAAGACGCCGAAAAGCAGCCTACATCTTGCAACCTCATCCCCGGCGAGATCAGAAACCGGCCAATGATAACTTTCCTCGCCCGGAACAACTCCGTCAACACGAGTGACCAATAAACAAAGGGAGTTGTGATGCTAAACGCTGTTTATGAGAGCGCCCATGCAAATGTATCGCAGCAGGTGCAAAGACGATGGGGGTACATCCGAGCAGATACCAATCAGGACAAGGCCACCGCATATATTCCCTACGAGAGAGAGAGAGAGAGAGAGAGAGAGAGAGAGAGAGAGAGAGAGAGAGAGGCACTACCTCTCTGGACCGCCCAGGCTACCTGACGGTGCCAGATGACATGGGTCCCATTCTCGAAATATATGTCTCCTGCAGAAGGGGATGAAATGGATCATAACTCACCCATACAGTGTTCCAGGCCTATGCGTCGGTGGCGGGGACCATTTTGATGCCAGACGGAGCTTCCTACTCGACACGAAATAACTCTCATCACACTCCGAGAAGCCTTCTGGGTCGCTGCACTTTCTCCCATTGGAATTCTATAAAATACAGCAAATCTTTAAAGTCATTCGTAATTTTCCTAACCTACAAACATAAAGGTCCTTACATAGAGGCTAGGGACCTATGCCAGGACCGTGTAAAGACAGAACGTTTGTATTTGTGAAGGAGCAAACCGTACTTTATCTAAAGATACGTCCTTATATAAATACTATTAAAAAGGACACTGCTAGTATCTTCTCAATTTTTCAAAGAGAGTATGAGAATGACACACCGGATAACAATGCTGAAGGTAAATTAATAAATGTTATTCTTTCCACACAGCGAAATATGAAGATCATCAACGGGGGAAAAATAAAAAACAGTAAGGACGGGATGCGAAAGACTTTCGGTAAAACATCATACAATCCTACGGTAAACAATAACACAGATGGAATGTAAGT
>NC_061101.1:55026649-55096649 GCF_015104395.2 Macrobrachium nipponense | reverse complement strand
GAAGAGGTAATGAGGCCCATCCAATATTTAAGAGGGTCATTTTCACTTCTAAGGAGATGTATAAAGCAGCTGCTGCTATGAAGTTTTGATACACAATGGGTTCACTCACGATTTTTCTATTACAATTCAGATGTGACAGTTATGGTGATGTTGTGGTTCCTCTGAAGCAAATCCTGGTGTTTTTCTCCCCATTTGTGTGTGTGTAAATCGATTTATATTAATATAATAATATATATATATATATATATATATATATCATATATATATATATATATATATATATATATATACATATATGTATATATATATATATATATATATATAATATATATATATATATATATATATATATATATATATAATATATATATATATATATAATATATATATAGATAATATATATATATATATATATATATATATATATATAACATATATATATATATAATATATATATATATATATGTATATATATATATATATATATATATATATATATATATATATATATATATATATATATATATTATCAAACAATGAATGTGGAATTTGCAATGTGATCCAATACATCTGATGAATTGCACTATAACATTTGATATTGGGAGGTCCTACGAGCGCTTTGAAGTGGTACGGAACCTAGGTAACCCGTCAACAAGTAGCAAAGTAAACTGCGATGAAAATTCGACCACGGAACCAGACATAGAGGTTCCACGAGGCAGGTTCAGACAAGGATATAGGAACTTCTAAAAGTGTCCAGGGAACTGATACCCAAGAGATTGTAGGGGATCTTGTGGACATATATTAGTCAAAATCAGTCTACACGCTCGAGAGCAAAAATACCAAAACAGTTAATACCACATTCCTACTTTCAGTGCCAAGTCATGAATAAGAATCCTGTGGAATGCAACTTCCCCAAACTTAGCTGTAGATATATAATATATATATATATATATATATATATATATATATATATTATATATATATATATATATATATATTATATATATATATATATATATATAAACATATAAAGGCAAAAACAACCATGGAAATTCAAACAGTGAAGTACCGCTGCAAGGCCTTTCAACTACTTGTTCTTTACTAAGGATAAGAAGTCGAAAAGCCTTGCAGTGGTACTCCATTGTTTCATTTTCCTTCGTGACTTTTGCCTTTATTTATTCATTTATATATATAGTAGTATCTATATATATATTATATATATATATATATAGTGTATATATATACTTTCTTTATATAATACGTACACACATATGTGTGTGTACTTGTGTCATTATTTTATACGCATACATTATGACCACAGATATTTAAACGAGATATACAAGGATCAAATTTCTCGTCATAACGATGATCCGAGTACAAATGCTACATACACATCGATGGATATCTTATATAACAGAAGCTGAAGTAGTAAATGTGTGTTAGAGAGAGAGAGAGAGAGAGAGAGAGAGAGAGAATTATCAACTACAAAAACCCCGCATGATATGTAAAACCACAAGGTAACTTCCGATAAATATCAAAACAGCCTTCAACAAAGTCACATGAAGTTGATATCATCTAAAGTCCACAGTTGGCAAGTCATAATTCAACAATACAACGCGGACCAGAGACTGGATCCCACACGCCGTCCCACGGCCTCCTGTTTAATGGCTTCGAAAGGTGCAAATTTCTCTTGCCATCCTTCCAGCTTTCCCCACTGGGGGTTTCTGATCAAATTTACTCCCTTGCAGAGCTCCAGAGTACTGAAATGAATCCTTATCAATACTCAACTCTGAATGGAAGGTTTAAATTAATGTGTCCCGATGCAAATTCCGTCAGTTCTTACTTACATCACCGACATCTTCATGGAAAAACTCTTGGATTCCGAAAAGGAAGAAGTTTCTAGACTTCAGTTTTATTTATGTCTTGGGAACTCATAGTGGTCCGTTCATATTCTCAAAATCAATCAGATAAAAACCCAATGCTTGACATACTGGCCAAAATTTATATTTGGCACACTAATCAAATTCCAGGTATTCACATATGAGGGTAATTTTTTCTTTCCATATAACGGTACCAGACGCACGATCATGGCTAACTTTTACCTTAAATAAGAAAAAAAAACTACTGAGGCTAAAGGACTGCAATTTGGTATGCTTGAAGATTGGAGGATGGATGATCAACACAGCAATTTGCAGCCCTCTAGCCTCAGCAGTTTTTAAGATCTGAAGCCGGACAAGAAAAAGTGCGGACAGACAGACAAAGCCGTCTTAATAGTTTTCTTTAACAGAAAACTAAAAACACGACTTTCTAACATCTATAATTAAAAAAAAATAAATAAATAAATAACAAAAATTTACCCCAAACTATTCTTAAAAGTAGTTGAAACTTAAAAAGACTCGTGTACAAATACATAGCACAGCTTCCTTACCGTGTAAGAGTATAAAAAATAATCATTGTACAACAACAATTACTTCCTCTCTCTCTCTCTCTCTCTCTCTCTCTCTGTATATATATATATATATATATATATATATATATATATATATATATATAGTATATATATATATATATATATAGTATATAAATAAAGGTATAAGCCACGAAGGAAAAATAAACAACGTGGCTTATACCTTTATTTATGGATTTATCACGTTCCAAACTTTCGTGATTCAGTTATACATATATATATATATATATATATAGGATATATATATATATATATATATATATATATATAGATATATATATATAAACACACATTCGTATTGATGATAGACAGAGAAGACAGGGGACCCAATTCATGCATATCTAAGCATATTGATAAACATTTGAGCCTTCAACCATTATGGTGAAGTTCGGATAAGGAACGTGTGACAGATACCCTTAAGAGCCCCCATACATACTCACACCACATGTCAGTTAAACTGCCAACTGGAAGCTTGCAAGCCAGTTTGAACTGAATGACTTTCTTGTAGTGTGAAATGATGGAATGACGTGATTGCTTAACATCTAGCCATCAGTACAGATCAATTAAGTGGGTCTGTGTCATTACAAGATGTCGGTGAAGGCGAATGAAGGCGAGTGGCTCAATGTTTATATGTCTTTTGTACAAACGTATATGAATTAGGCCATGTTGTGGAAATTTTATGCCGTTAGGTGTCATTCCTAATCCAGCAGTTCAAGAAATAATATACCACAGACCTAAGCAAACAACATACTAGGAGAAACGGTTTATTGGTGAAATACATATAGTACACTCTCCATGGTGACATATTCTCCGTGGTGAAATACATGTAGACTCTCCATGGTGAAATACATCACATACATACATATATATATACTATATATATATAATATATATATCTATATATATATATATATATATATATATATATATATATATCTATATATATATATATATATATATATATATATATATATATGGTGAAATACATATATAGATTCTCCATGGTCGAACACATAGGTATATAGATTCTCCATGATGAAATACATAAACATTATCCATGGTGAAATGCATATAGATTCTCCACGGTGTAATACATAAACATTCTCCAGGGTGAAATACCTAGTATACATTCTCCAAATCACCTCTGCCTGGAAAACTTCTTTGTTGCAGACTAAAAGAAGCTATAATAATAATAATAATAATATCAGAGTGGATCTTGGTTGTCCTCACTTGCGCGACAGCAGGGGAGGCATGATACAGCCCCCAAATGCAAACCAGTGTGTCTGCCCGGGTGGGGGCGGGGTAGGGGAACGGGAGGGTAAAGGGGAGACATCCACCCTTCTCCTGCAAACCTGTTTGTTCCGCCCGGGTGGGGGCGGGGTAGGTAGGGGAATGAGAGGTAGGGAAGACATCCACACTCCCAGTGGAAAGCTGTTTGTCCGCCACCCGGGGTGGGGTAGGTAGGGGAAACAGCAGCGCCAAGTGGCAGCGCGGGTAACGCACGCCAACAAGCTCATAACTATATATATTACGCTTCTTGGAAACAATCGACTGTTACTTGTTAGCAAACGGCGCACCGACCCCCGTTTGAGTGATAAGCTATTAACGAATTAACTGCTTAACTGATATATATCTGACAAAGTTCTTCAAGAATTAATGAAAAAATTCTGGTATCGAAACTAAAGCCCGATATATTTACCAAGACCTTGGTCAGGATGCACTATGAGTGCGTGTTCTCACTAAGCTAGAATGCAGATTATTAACATGCTGGTACTTAAAACACACAAACGGCATTCGTGTTCATGGTTTACACGCACATAATTTGCATTTTCTTTGGCACACAAAACTAACACAGCATTGACACTCTTTGAAATATATATATATATATATATATATATATATATATATATATATATATATATATATATATATATATATATATATATATATGAGACTGGGAAAATTGTCCGGTTACAACAGAATTCCATCTAATAAAACGAAGCCATAAAAACGCCAAAATATAGACAGTAAGTAGTACAATATTTCAGAGGCTTGTCTGTCTCTCTCTTCAGGTAGGCTTTTCTCATTCATTACCGTAAGCCTGAAGAGAAAGACAGTTCAGTCTCTGAAATATAGTAGTTTTTTTATGTATTTTAGATAGGGTACTTATTTTTCTATAATTTGTCGTTTTTATTGGCTACTTTTTATTATTTTATTATTATTATTATTATTATTATTATTATTATTATTATTATTATTATTATTATTATTATATATATGTATATATAATGTGTGTGTGTGTGGTGAATTTACCTAAAAGGAGGTTGAGGATAAAAACCGCCGGCAGTTCTCAGCAAGATAAACTTTAGGATAAGTTCAAAGCCTGATCCTCCAGTCGTTTAGAACCTTTTGAATCCTGACAGAGAGAGAGAGAGAGAGAGAGAGAGAGAGAGAGAGAGAGAGAGAGAATAATAAGCATGCTAATTTGAAATGTCACCCTATAAAACCTGCACCATATTCCTCCCTCTCTTTGTCCCGAACTGCAGCAACGCCCTATTGGCCAGTCGCTCGCTGTAAAATATGTGTTCATGTTTCAGATAAAAGCTGCGATGCTCTGAAAGATATCGCGACCGGGATCTTACCGAGGGACAAATTGGATTAATATAAAGGTCCCGGGGAGAAACGCAAGGTGGGTAGCTAGCTAGCTGCCTGCCTGCCTGCGAGGGGCCTTCTTCCAGCCTTTTAAAGCTTTGCCAGCTCTCTGGCTGACTGGCTGCATGCATGCATGCAAGCATGCATAGATAGCTGGCAGGTTCTCTCCTGCTTGGAGGTGGGGCGATGATATAAAGCCGAAATGAAAGCAGATTTGGCGGAATCCCCCCCCCCCCCCCCCCCCCCCCCAAAGCCAGGTGTATTATTGATGTTCACTCGGGGGCAGGAACGAGATCGATCAAATGGCTCGGCCACATCGTAAACGAAGTGGAAGAGAAAATTTCTCGAGACGGCGGAGAGCGGACACGCCTACCGGGGGGCGTGGCTCCTCCCGCAGGTGCAAGCATTCTTTACACAAACGCACAGAGGCAGGCCGGCGCAGGCGCGATCCGCCGTCGGGAATTCGGATCGGCTGTGATCGTCCCCAGCCATCGTCCACGCCCAACTCCTGTTATCTAAGACCTAATAATAATATTGGTAAATTTAACTCTCGCGTTGTCGGTTCCGCCATGAATTATGCAGCTGCATTTAAAAGATCACACGTCGCATCTATCTCTCTCGCCCTCCTCTTTGAGATTGTTTTACGCTCAATCTCCGATCCGATTATTTTCTCCGACGAAGAATTCGAGCGTTTTTTTCATCAGCCATATCTCACCTATTTTTATTTTGTTCACAGTGACAACTGCACTTCCACAGTTTAAAGCCTGCATAGAATAACAAAATCTGACTTTTTTTTTGTTATCTACTGTTTTCATATTATGACAAACATTACATCAAAAGATGGTATTATCTCAAAACAACTCAAGCTATCTGACAATGCAAATATACCGACTGACACTACTTCAGTATCAGATGAGTTAAAAACAGAAGAATTCTTGGACTGAAATCCGATATTCAAATACAAAAAAATGTGTTTAAGCATTATCAACCCTCATTTACTTCGGCCACTTAACACGGTGATATTTTCTCATTTGAAGGCAAAAAGCAGCTCTCTCAGGCAGCCCAGTTCCAAGAATATGAGAAAACGAAGAGCGTAGGAACATTGGGATCTAAATATTTCCTTACTGCGTTTGCAATCTGACAAAACTGGTCAAGTGATCTAAAAGTCACAGCTATTAAGTAGCTAGAACTTATTTCTGGATAAGGCATCATATTTCAAGTGATCTAAAAGTCACAGCTATAGAACTTATTTCTGGATAAGGCATCATATTTCATTATATATTTTCAGAAGAGAAATTATAAAATCAAATTCAATGACGGATCGCTTCAAATCGTTTACTAAATTACACCCTACTAGGTTAAGTATATCTTAGTTTGACCAGACCACTGAGCTGATTAACAGCTCTCCTAGGGCTGGCCCGAAGAATTAGATATTTTTACGTGGCTAGGGACCAATAACCTTATTGTGGGATCCGAACCACATTGTATCGAGAAATGAATTTCTAATCACCAGAAATAAAATACCTGGTTCGTCACTGGCGGGCGCAGTGAGCGAAGTCGGGCTACCAGATTGACAGGCAGGCGGGTACGCAACGCACTCGTCCGGTGAGGAACTATTACACCCTATTGATTCAATGAAAGTTCTCTCAAGGTCACTTAGTGACCTGCGATTCATTTCCGTCAAAAGTATTCCGTACTCTAAACAAATTAAGCGTGACACAATGTTAAATAATAATGTGATGCTTGATTTGTGTAAATAACTCAGAAAAAAAAAGAGATATTTTGATGCAAACCAAGAGAATGGAAGTTGAAATCAAAGAATAAAAAAGTCAACATGCAAACCAAAATCTGCAGGCGATTGCACCTGCAAAATCTGAGTATCTAATTATATTCTAACAAAATACAAGCCACTCTCATCAGTAACGGTTTTAAGATGAAGAAGAAAAAAAAAGCTTGAAGGCAAAATAAATAAAGCAAATACAGAGCAAATTCGACGACGACCCAGATAAGGCCCGAATCTACAAAGGGGCCGCAAGACGTTATCAGAAAGTTTCATATTAATAAAACCTCGAACGCCGGAGAGAATCACAGCGATCTTATTCAAAATGAAAGACGATTATCAATCACGGGAGAGACTCCCAACAAGCTGATGCATAAAGCAAGACGATTATCAATCACTTATCTTCATTATCGACATTATCATTCTAGCGGTATCATTACGCTATTGTTATTGTGGACTTTACGATCAGTATAAATAGCATAGCTTACATTATCGCTTTAATATGGGAGTGAGACAGAGAGAGGAAAAAAGGTTGCTTCTTCTGGGCTTAAAGGTGATCTAAGTGGAGTTGGGGGGGACAGGGTGGGAGAGGGGGTGGTTACTGAGGGGAATGTGAGTAAAAGACAATGCGGGAAGGGGAAACACAGAGGAAGACGCTCTTGAGTTTGGAGAAAATCACCCGATCTGGCAGTTCATTGTGTGTGTGTGTGTGTGTGTATGAGAGAGAGAGAGAGAGAGAGAGAGAGAGAGAGAGAGAGAGTTGTATTTTCCCTTACTCGAGGACTAAGTCTATAAACTACTTTGTTGTTGTTGGGGGGGGGGGGGGGGGGGAGGGGGGGGGGGGGGGGGGCGGCGGTTAGGAATGCCTATAAAGGTCTGAAAAAGGTGCTTCGCGTTGAGTTCAAGATACGGGAATTGTAGGATAGGATATTTATGATCTATTTATTAGACTGAAAATGTTAACGATAAATAATGCGCATGTTAAAAGGTACAAAAAATTACTTCTAATAAAATACAGAGTATCTATTTTAATTTTCGTTGGTGAAACAATGCTCTACTTGACCATAGATTTTAGATCGTACCCCCTAAGTAGGCAGAAGGTTGGATGACGCCTTGTTCCTAACTAAACCTGAGGTCCTTTGAATTAGGAATTACTTTCCAGCTCCACTGAAAGTAATTCCTAATGTAAAGGACCGATGGTTTGTATTTCGTTAGGAACAATAAACATTTCCTGATCTGTGTCCAGATGACCATTTTACATTTTTTTTACATTATAACATTTATGAAAAAAAAAGACAACGAACATTGCCACATTCATTCTTAAAACTGCTGAATCAGGGATGAGACCCTCGTACACAAAATTCAACATTACACACTGTGTACAAATACACAGAAGGCTGATTAGGAAGTTATCATACTACCAAAATATAGTGTATCACTCCTCTATCTCACACTCACTCGCTTCTGAAGTTCCTCAGTGGCCGAGTGGGCTGCGTATCCGCCTATCAATCTGGTAGCCCGAGCTCGCTCGCCGCTGCCGCCAATGCGGAACAGGAAGAATTTATTTCTGGTGATTAGACATTCATTTCTCGATATAATGTGGTTCGGATTCCACAATAAGCTGTAGGTCCCGTTACTAAGTAACCAATTGGTTCCTAACCACGTCAATAAAAATCTAATCCTTCGGGCCAGCCCTAGGAGAGCTGTTCATCAGCTCAGTGGTCTGGTTAAACTAAGATATACTTAATTTTTCGGTGTTCCTTTCCATCTTCCTTCTAAAACTTTCAAATTGAATACTGTTTTTTCAAGCTGGCATTCCTTCTTTCCACATGACCGAAGCATGTTCAAACACTATTCTATCTCTTCTCCTATGCTAACACTTTTACCACATCTACTTAAATTCTCACCTCCTCATCCTTTCAAATACTTTTATGACAATACTTTTATGACACGTGTACTATCTAATAAATTAATCTCTGCAACTTTCACCTATTTCTTTTTTTTTCACTCATATTCAAAATCCACTCATCTTCCAGGGAGGATAGTTAGCTCAAGAATCATCTTTGCATTCAGCTTTGGTTCTCATAGTCAGTCCAAGTGTCATCCTAATCTTATGCACACCTATTGATCTCCCATCACTCCTGTTTTGTTTTACCGTCTTCCTTGGTATAGCCATTCCCTCCTGACTATTTACTCATTTCAACATGCACTGCACACCCTGGTCAACAACTCAGTTAAACTTTCACACCGTACTTCAGCGTCACACTTGTAACCTAATCAATTTCTGGTGTCTTTCCATTTCCAAACCTCTTATTTGCCCCTCTTTTGTCTGCAATAGTAACTTCCATAGGCATTCTCAAACTTCCACTAACACCTTCTTCTCTTGCATCATTAAGCCCTGCCTCTCTTTCTTTAAAACATTCAATAAATCCTTAAAATACTCCATCAATATGGAACGCCATTCTCTTTGGACAATATCTCTTCATTTGCATATTCTGTACTATAATCGATTTGCTCATTATTCTTTCTTTTTGCGTTTACTTCTTGGTGGAACACCTAACGGTCTCTGAAGACTTGCTCACATTGTCCACTCATGTTTTTAATCAGTGCCTTGTTTAATAAGTGCCTTTGTTTTTTCTTTAGCCTTATCCTTCACAACCTGATCCATTCACCTGTATTCCTATACATGATCTTTCCTTCAGTCTTGCAACTGCACCTCGGGCAAACCTCCTTATTCCTTAAGTAAACTTTTCATTTTCTCATCCCGCCATTCGCTGTTTTTTGTTTCTTCCTCCAGCTTCTGAAACCTCAACCTTACACCATTCATACATCCCTCAGCTTCTACCTGTTTCCACTTACAGTTCATTATCTATTATCTCCTATGTTCTCCTTCCATCCTTATTAAACTCACGTGCCTTATTACCCTCGTCATTATAATTACAATTTCAACCTTTCCTCTCTAATCTGAACTGATTTTTATCTTGATGTTTGCTATAACCTGATAATGACTGAATATACTTCCGGGACTCTTCTCCTTACCATTATAACTACATTGATCTTTCACCTACTCTGTACTAATGAATAATCTAAATATCTTTTCCTCATAAGTTTCTCTCTCTCTCTCTCTCTCTCTCTCTCTCTCTCTCTCTCTTCTCTCTCTCTCTCTCTATCGATAATATATATATATATATATATAATATATATATATATATAATTATATATATATATATATATATATATATATATATATATATATAATATATATATATATATATATATAATATATATAATATCATATAATATATATATATATATAAATATATATATATATATATATATATATAATTATATATATATAATATAAATAAATATATATTATATATATATATATATATATATATATATATATGCCTTTTCATGTATGGATCAAATCCGGCAAAAAAAAAATGGTCGGTGAAAAAAAAGCATGATGAGAGATCTTAAATACTTTCCTTGAAATTGGAGAACTTCAAAGGGTGGTTGTCGTGGGTGATTCATATGCAAAAACAGGGGACCTTACCTTTACAGACCTTACATCTTGTTCGGGTTGCCCAGGCTCCCTCAGTGTGAGGCACCTCTAATGTCTACCAGAGAGTTGCTAGTACATCTCCGGTTATATTTTGCATCTTCCAATCTTGGATGGTCTGGGATGCAGTTTAGATATTGTCGAGGGCTTATTCTTAAAACACATCTACGCTCATCCTGATATATTCCTCAGATGAGCTGGCAACGGCATTGAATAGACGCTGCAATTATCGATGCTGGTCGTAGTGGATAAAATGTCCTGTGTGCTTTTCCTTATTTTTCCTGGTATATTTTGTTTTGGCACTATTAATCTTACCTCTGCTTTGCTCTTTCTGATATTTTTAGTTCCATGATAATTTTTTCTGCTAATTCCTTCTATCTGTTTTCCATGCCTTGAATTTATCATGGTAGCGTTCTCTTCTCCTTTCTAGACTATATAATTTTAAGAATTGTAGTCTTTGCCAGTAGTCTAGGTCTAACTTCTTCTATTCCTAGCTGTAAAGGACCTTTGTACACTCTCTATTTGTGCAATATCCTTTGATTAGTAGTGGGGTACCATATCATATTGCAATATTCAAGTGGAACTTACGAACATATGTTTTATAAAGCATAAATCATGTGTTCAGCTTTTCTTGTTTTTTGAAGTGCCGTAACAACATCCCATTTTTGCTTTACATTTTGCCCCCAACAGAGTTGCTATTTGATTATCATTGCATAACATGTTCCTTATTCATCATCACACCAAGGTCTTTAAACTGCTTCCGTTATTTGTGATGGTCTCATTATTAGGTCCCCTTATATGCATATAGCTTTCTTTCTCTGTCTCCATAATTTATTGATTCACAAATTTATCAGAGTTAAATACATCCTATTTTACCTCTGCCCAAAATCATATACTTTTGTTAAGGTCTCTTGTAGAGCGTTCCTATCTTTCATCACAAGTAATTTCCTCTACTTATTCTTGTGTCCATCTCGAAACTACTCACTACCGAATCCTTCACATTATTGTCTATGTCTTTCAATCATAATAACAACAAACAGTATTTGCAGCTAACACCGTACCTTGCGGCACACCGGCCGGATAATTACCTTGACTTTCATCCGAATTTCTCGTCCGTTTGCAATAAAACTATCTGTTTTTTCTGTTGTGTAAAAATTCTTTTTAACCATCTTCCTACTTTATCCACGATATTGTGTTTTCTAATTTTTCTTGCTAATATATTATGGTCTACTTTATCAAAAGCTTTTGCAAAGTCTAAATAAACCACAATCTGTTTCATTTCCGCTTTTCATATTTTTGAATATGTTCTCACGGTGGGACTAACAGTTGGGTTTGTGTACTTTTTGTTTTTCCGGGGTACGAAACCGTGTTGTCCTGTTTTATTAAACAAATTATTTTTTATTAAAAATGTTCTTTCATAATATTTTTCTTCATTACCCTTTCATACACTTTCATAATATGTGATGTTATTGACTCACAGGCCTATAATTACTTGCCTCTAGTCTTGATCCACTTTTGAAAGTAGGGGTAATATATGCTAATTTGTGCTCATCATAATTCTTGCCTGTATCTACACTTTGTCTTAATAATATTGCAAGTGGCTTTGCGATAGAATGAACTACTTCTTTAACAAAATAGGCAGAATTCCATCAGGCCCTGCAGCAGCTCCATTTTTAATTTCATTAATAGCCTGCACAATATCAGCTTCATTAATATCTATGTCAGCTAAATATTCACTATTTTCATCCCTTACTTCTATATCATTATCTTCATTATCTATTCTAGGGGTGAATTCTCTCTTTATATCGTTCTGCCAGTATGTTGCAAATTTCCTTTTTTTTCATTCGTTAATCTCCCTTCAATTCTCAGAGGCCTATTTCTATTCTTCTTTTTTCATCTCTTCGCATATGAGTATAATAGCTTGGGGTTTTGCTTGAATATTTAATAGGGTTTTTTCTTCCAAGTCCCGTTTTTCATTTTCTTTTTTTTGATTGTATAAATCTTTTGTTTTTCTGCATTTTCTATCTTACTTTTTAGTTCTATAACTTTCCATGCATTTTTTTCTTTTGCAAGAACCTTTTTTCCACTTTTCACTGATTTCTGGAACAAGATCCTTTCTGTCTCTTGGTATGCATGAATGATGTTACTTTTTTGCTTTTCTTCGGTATATATTTTTCCACTATTTTCCTCAATAATTTTATATAATATCTCCTATTTACCCTTATGTCATCACTTACGAAAATGTTATCCCAATCTTTGTTTAATTCTTCATTAATTTCTGACCATTTTATATTTTTACTGTAGAAGTTGTATTTTCCATATCCTTCCCACTTTTTCATTTCTTGCTATCTCTAATTTTCACTTGCTTTTGGAATGAAATGTTTTAATTCTATGACATTATTTGGTCTGAAATATTCGCATTATAAACTATTATTTTCTTTAACATAAATCATCTCGTTCACAAATACTAGTCTAAAGTATTTTCCTTTCTTGATTTTGGCAGGTGATTTTATTTGTTGAATGTTGTATTCTAGTAGCATATCTAATAGCTTTTTCAAATTGCCCTCTTATCTTCTGCCACTACTATTACTCTCTTTTTTTATATGTATAAGTACAACCACAAATCTCCTATTCGTTCTTTCCATTCTACGAAAAGGAAAGTTGAAGTCCACCAGATAGGGAGAATAGTCCAGTCCTTGTGATTTCTACATATATCATCCAATTTTTCAATTATTAAGTCAAACTCTTTAGTATTAGGAGGTCTATATATTACTATGTTCATTCAATTCTTTTTCAGATTCAAATTCTACCGCTATTTAGTTCACATTCTGAGTTACTATATTTCTCATATATTTTTCCTTGTTTTTTGTCTTTCCCATATAATTGCGGTTCCCCCTTGATTTCCCCTATTTTTTTCTATCTGATCTATAAAGTTTGGAACCCTTTATTTTGATCATCATTCCCAGTCTCTTGGGAATACCCAGGTTTCACTTATACTTCATTATATCTATTTCTTTTCATTTTTGGGTTAAGTTCTTCTAAGTACTCTATTTTTCTTTTTGAGTTACTCGTAACTAAACCCTGCGCATTCATCACTATTGTGTTTGCGTGTTTTCTCCTTCATTTAATACTGGTAGTAATAAGGATTTTTCCCATGTTCCTCTTTCCTGTTCTGGTATGTTGTTCTTTTTTTCATTTCCAGAAATTCTGAACATTAAAAAATCCAAACTTTTCCATAATATTTTGATCTTCCTTCATTCATAATTATTCATTTTGTGTCTGAATCTGCCAATTTTCTCCGTTTCTGCAATATCCTCTTGCATAATAATACAGTTATTATCTCTTGAGTAGAAATTTCGGAGCTGATGCTTTGAAATTTTTTGCTGACACCTCTGCAATATCTCATTTGGTGGTTTGCTTTTCTCTTTACCTGATATTCTTGATTTCTCTCTTTATTTGTTTCTTTCTTATTTTGGATTTTTATTACTTGGTTGGTTATTTATTTGATTATGATTCATGGCTACAGGGTGCATATATTTGCATTTTTTTGTCGAACTACATCCTTTTCCTTCTTTTTAGGTTTTTTTACATATTTTTTTGGAAAATGCAGATCTCTGCAATCATCCCCATATCCATCTAGTATGCACATTTACCATATATTTCATAGTTTTGACATATCTTAGGATGTTTGTAGTAACATCTTTCTCCAAAATCTGCAATTCCCTCTTTTCAAAAGGTTGCAGATTTTGTAGTGGAAGAGATGGTGTAAAATAAAATGAGATATATATATATATATATATATATATATATATATATATATATATATATATACATATACACACACACTATATATTAATGTTTTATATATATACATATACATATTTAGAAACCATGTTTTTCAGAAATGAAACCCCCCTTTCTATACATATTTCAACATGGTAAGTGTTCATTCACATTTATACCAGGAACTTCAAGTCTACTCACAATGGCATTTCTTCCTTTGTCCCCTGCTTTGCTAAATATTCAAATCATCTACAAAAAACACGCTTTGAATTCCTTCAATTTCATGCAAAAATATTAGAGGGATGTCATACCTACCGTTTTCCACATAAAAAAAAATCCTGGTCCATATATCAGAAGGCAGGACCATGAAGTACATAATATGTTGTAGCTATTTTAGGCCCCGTGAGTGAACGTTATAATAAAACAGTGTACGAAAGATTAAAACAAACGCCAGTGTTACTTGATCAAGCCTCGCTGTAAGAGAGAGAGAAAAAAAAGAGTGTACAAACACATACATATGAGAACCTGCTTGATGCAAAATTGTCTTCCTTTCTATCAGTTATATTTTTTGCACTGGCAGATTGTCTCCTGCTCAGTCTCACGGTACCCCCAACAAAGCCAAGACCTCGTCGTTTCTCACGACCCTCCGCTCACTGGTATCATTTTCACATCTGCAGGTCGTAGCTGGATGTTCAAACTCATCACCACAACAATTATGGGCGAGTGACGCGAACTTTTAGACAAAACTGAATAATGAAGTAGAGATTTTATCGGGACGAATAAACAACCGCGCAACAAACAAAAATGACCAATAAATCTAAATGAAAACGCAGTTAGAATTTATGAGAGAGGGAGGCAACAATGGTAATGAAAGTGAATAAATAACGATAATCACCTTCGGTCGTTAGCTGTTTAAGGTGGCGTCACTAGGAGATCAAAAGGCGACCTCACTTGAACCCAATAAATCTTGAGAGAGAGAGAGAGAGAGAGAGAGAGAGAGAGAGAGAGAGCTGCATCACCAATGTATCATTCTCTATATATATATATATCACATCTCAACACGACGACAAACATACTGCACATGAATTATTAAAAATATCAACCCCAACTGATCTCTTGGTTACCAGCCAATAAGGATCACTTACCACTGCATCGAAATCAGAAACCCAAATCAAAATATTCATTCTGCCGCGATGAGGCTTCTCGGTAATGACACAGCCTGCGCATCCCGGGTGTGATGTCAGGGACGCAAAAAAAAAAAAAAAAAAAGAAAAAAAGAAAAAAGGAAGATTTTCAATATACCATTAATATGCAAACTAGGGTGAAGGGAACATCAAGTTATTACCATTGGACATCGACGGCGACACGGCAAAAAATCTGATAGGTGGCTCCCCTGCTGAGACACGCAGGAGGGGGAGGCGTGGCTCGAGTCAAAGAGGGGCTCTCCAGACCCAATGCAAAGGAACGGGGTGGGGGCAGTGCGGGAAGGGGATAGCGAGATGCCCTTTGGAAGTGGGGTGGGTATGGAAAGAGGATGGGAGGACATATTTTGGGATGGGTGAGGAGTGGGGGGTAGCAGCGTAAAAGAAAGGACGAGTTGGGGTGGGCTGGAGGGAGGGGGAGATAGAGGATAAAGGTAGGAGGAGGTGGAGGAGGAGGAGGAGGAGGGTGCCCTCGAACGGGTGACATGGATCCTCGGAAGGGCAGGTGAGGTCCGGAGAAATGTGACGCGCGATTTGCACTGCAGGACCAAAAACAAGCTTTAGATGAACATTCTCGCGGATGTGATGCGACTGATAATGCAGTCAACGGGATCCTTAGTTCAGCGGGTTTCGAACTTAACCCCCCAACCCTCCCCCTCCCCCTGCCCCCTGCACGCAACGGGAAACCATAATCTCTCCCATGACATAAATGGACGTTGTCCTTGCACCAGGACGAGTGCACAAAGAGGATAACGATGATAGATACAAGGCAGCAAATATCTTATAATTAATACAGGAAAAATGGCCGAGGTCATCGGTGACCCGCCCCCACAAAAAAAAAAAAAAAAAAAAAAAAAAAAAAAAAAACACCGACCTACATGACAATTTTTTTTCACCTTCTCTAAAAGGAGTTTACAAAGACCACGAAGAATGTTTCCCCCCGCCCCCCCTTTGTAAGGTACTTGTAAACCTTCTGTGCCGGAGCATTTGAACAGTAACAACTTCAGCAACATTTTCTTCTTTCTAATTTTGTAAAATACGAGAAACTGTATCTCATGCTCGAAAAATATAAGCCGGAAGTGCAATGCTGTACAAATTGCCTTTCCGTATTTCATTTAGCTTTTTATATCGACTTTGGTCCTAATATTTTCATATTCTGAGTATAATCTCATACCTGAAGACACAACTTGTATTTGGTGATTTTTTTCGACACCTTAGCCTACACAAGACGTATAAAAAACCACGGTATTTCAGAACTGCTGACTGGTTTAAATTATGGGATATTTCAACGAGATACTCGTTATTTCATTGTTTAGAATACTGTAGAAAAAAAATTGCTTATCAAGGCCACACCATTTATCTACATATTTTGAGCTACAGGTGATCGTATGTTTATTTGCAAAATAATCGGTTTCTCTGACCCCTTTTGGCGTTCACTCTAAATGAACCTTTATTCCTCACCTTTGCAACTGTCGAAGACGCATCATTTATGGTGTTGTAATTCGAGTAAACCTACTTTAATTTCTGTTTTCTCAGGAACTCTTTCATATTGTGAAAGAGGTCACCCTTCCTCTTATCTCTCTTTTGGAATACGACATCACTTCAGACTTATTACTGATATCTGTTCCAACTGCTGTATTTACAAACAAAATCATTCTCCTTCGACAGTAAAATATTCTTCTCGACTCCATTAGCTCACGCTCTATGTTTTCCTTATTTGCTTCTGAAGTTAAGTACTACATCTCAGTTTAACCAGACCACTGAGCTGATTAACAGCTCTCCTTGGCCTGGACCGAAGGATTAGATTTTTATTGACTTGGCTAGGAACCAATTGGTTACCTAGCAACGGGACCTACAGCTTATTGATGGATCCGAACTACATGATGCAACTAATGCCAGAATTACATAATTTAAAACAAGAAATCCTAAAATACAAATAAAACTTATAAATAACAACGGGAAGCCCGGTCAAAACACCGCGGTTGGGTAATAGAAACCTGAAATAAAAGCAAATTTAAGTATAACAGATGAAAAAATCTTACAAGGGTAAAAATGTACCAAGATAAAATCAAGAAATCTCATAAGACAAAAACAGACAACAATTAGGTACAGCAAAAAGTCAAAACAAATAATAACTTCAAAGTAAGGTAAAGCATAAAATTGAATTAAGTCCTCGAACTGGAGAATGTAACTTTGAATAATTGAAAACATTATCGATGATGAAATGGGTAAGAAAACGCCAAACGGGAAGAACAAGGCGTGGTCCAACTTCCATCTTACTCGGGGCACATGCTAAATTCTACGGTCAAATAAAGCGTTGTTTCACCAACGAAAATCTAAATAATTACGCTATATTTTATTAGAAATTCATTATTCTGTACTTTTTACCATGCACATTATTTATTTTTTACATTTTCATTCTGATAAATAAATCATGAATATACTATCCTAAAATTCATGTATCTGTAACTCAACGCGAAACACCTTTTTCAGAATTTTTTAGGCTTTTCCATAGGGCTTTCCTACACACACACACACACGCGCGCGCGCGCCAACAAAGTAGTTTGTAGGCTTACTCTCCGAGTAAGCGAAACTATAATGGCTACGTTTAGAAAATGAAATAACTCGAACTATAAATAAGTAAGGCAAATTAAACACCAATACTTTCTAAGGCAGATAAAAACTCTCATAATAAATTTAATAACAAAAATCTAACGACATAATTATCCTCCAACTAATGCTCTACTCAACGGCAGACCTTTTCATCAAAATGATTTTACTTTTCCTCTTCTAATATTTTTGAACGTTTCAGAGAAGCAGTTTATCTTCAAAACAGTGTAATTAAACATGGCTTTTCACTGCAAAATGAACACCCTTATCATTCTTTGGTCGACAATGGTCAGCATATGACCCATTTAAAAGACTTTTCATCCATTTTATGATAACATTCCTCCACAGACTCTTAGTAATGAATAATTAATGGAAATCTAGCTGGGTATTTGTAAACTTCAAGTAAAAGCATTCTGTTAAATTGATTTTTATTCTAATATAAAAATAAAATTTAAAAAGGAAAGACATGAGAGTCATCAATCGTCGCTTAGCCGAGTTAAACTTTTCTTGGATAAGAGGAAGATCGAGGTGAAAGCCATGATGATAAGCATTAATAACAAGGCGTGATCCGACCTCCAACTTACTCGGGGCGTGTGCTAAAATTTACGGTCAAACAGAGCGTTGTTTCACCATCGAAAATATAAATAAATGCGCTATATTTTATTATAAATATTTTTTCTGAACTGTTTAACAAGCACATTATTTATTTTCTACATTTTCTCTTTCATAAACAAATCATAAACATCCTTTCCTAAAATTCCGGTATCTTTAACTCAATGCAAAGCACCTTTTTAGGCTTTTCCATAGGGCTTTTATACCCCCCAACAAGAACAAGAACAAGAACAAAAACAAAGTAGTTTGTAGGCTTACTCCCCGAGTAAGCGAAAAAACATAATTCCTCTTTTGCTCTAAGCAGCGACATCCTTCAGCGATGCATTGACTTTAGGCGAAGGTAACGAACCTGCAAAGATGATTAACATTTTCCATCTTTCTCCATTAGTGTTCCTGAAGATCCAACATTTGCAAGTCCAGGCACCTTGGAGGGTTGAAAAGGGTGGAGGTGGTGGGGGAGGGGGAGAGGGAGGGGTAGGGAGGGGGGAGAGGGGGGAGGGGGGAAGAGGAGGAGGGAGGGGAGAGGGAGAGGGGGTTGGGAGAGATTCCACTCTTATCAGGCTGCAATGTAATCATTAAGGCTTTAATGAGCAGTCAGCCTCTCGCCAGGCCAAAACAATGAGGGGCCCAATACGGCCCCAGAAGAACGCCTTCGTCCAGAGGAGAAGTCGGTCGATGAATTTCCAACTAAGGTCACTTCCTTCAGCTTTCCACCCAACACCAAATCTGGCGCTGGCATTAATGGGGTACCATATCCCGAGTGTGAGTGGGTGATAAGAGGTTAAGGACACATACGGTACAATACAAGATATGGGCAACTTAATGGAATTGGAACATAGAATTTAGGCCAAAGGCCAAGAGCTGAGACATATCCAGCGCTGAAATGGAAACTGACAGTAAGAAGATTTGAAAGGTGTAACAGGAGAAACCCGCACAGTTGCATGATGAATCAATCGTTAGTATAGGCTGACAAGTAAGATGGACGAAAGAGAATATGAATGGAGGTACAGTAAAAGGAATGGAAGGGGTTGCAGCTGGGGGTCGAGGGGACACTTCAAAGACACTTTAAGTAATGCCTGAAGTGCATCGCATGAGGTGCACTGATGGCACTGCCCACCCACGAGGAGGTCAATATATCATCATCATTTCAAAATTTGTCGACTCAGAACTGTGAATCCGAAACACTTGGAGGACGCGACCGTTTACTTCATAATTTTTTTTTTCAATCTACGATTTGCGTTTTGACCTCCTTGCATTTCCGTAACTGCTATTTAATAACTGGAATTGTAAAAAATAATTTTTTTCTATCAATGAATTAAGGCCACTTGGCATTTCCAGTGGGAGCTCAGCTGAAAGATTCATTGGTTTAAATCTCTTTTTAACAAGGCGTGATCCGACTTCCAGCGAATTCGGGATCCGTGCTTAAAATCTGCTGTCAAATACAGTGTTGTTTCATCGAAGAAAATTGAAATAAATACGCTATGTTTCATTAGAAAAAAATATTCTGTACTGTTTAACATTATTTTTTTTTAACATTTTCATTCTAATAAATAAATCATAAATAACCTATCCTAAAATTCCTGAATTTTTAAGTCAATGCAAAACACCTTTTATACAACTTTTAAGCTTTTCCACATGGCTTTCCTACCCCCCTAACAAGAAAAAGAAGAAGAACAACAACAAAAAAGTAGTCTGTAGGCTTACTAAAAAATATTTCGCAAGATGCCAAGAATTCATAAAGGAAATATACTCATAATTAAGTCCAAATTCGTAAAACTGTTTTCTTTTTCACTTATTCCCGCGCCTGTATTCTGGACACATGAATTAGTTATCGTATTTGCGCTTGAACTAATCATACTAAGAAAGTATACGTAGCTCGCTGCAGTAGCTGCCCGACTGTTGTGAATTAACCTAGTAGACCACCATTTCATTTCTAATAAAAAACAACTTTTTTCAAGGAATTCATTAACTTTATTCTTATAATCTAAAGCTGAATATATCTTCTTTGCCAGTAATTCTGAGTAACTTGTAGCTAATATCCAGCCTGGGAAACGTCGGGCATTCTGTTCGTGTGTCTGTGTGTACGTATTTGTAAGCGTTTATATATATATATATATATATATATATATATATATATATATATATATATATATGATGTATATATATATTATATGTATATATATATAGTATATATCATATATAATTATATATATATATTATATATATATATATATATATATATATATATATATATATGTATATATATATATATATAATATATATATATATATATATATATATATATATATACATATATATATATATATGATATACTATATATATAATATACATATATTATATATTATATATATATATATATATATATATATATATATATATATATATATATATATACTCATTAGTTGTAATATATAGGAACCCTAACAATCGATTAGCAGTCTCGGGAAAAAACGATATGTAGTATTTCTAAGGCGTCGGATCTCTCTGGTCTAATCTTTTGTTTCTCATTAATGTAGATGACAATCTAAGAGCGTTTGTTATTAAATCATTACTTGCCCCGTCAGCGAGCTGTGGTAATTCCTTTACTTATACAATCTCAAGCCGTAGGTTTAGGCTGAAAAAACTTTCAAATCTCCATAAAGCAAAAATCTCTATGAAGCAGCGCCCACCGTCCGCCTCAACATTTCTATCCTTCGCACGCCCAAAACTCAGAAGTAATTCACATTCATGTGTACAGTTACCATTCCCCCTGACATTTCCTTTCGTGCTGCCCTTATCACTCGAGTTATCCTCACAATTAATTCGAAGAAACATTTTGTTTTCGGTTGATCCTCGTAAAAATTGAAGGTTGATCGAAGCAAGACACTCTTGATCAGAACTTGTTAACCGTAACGTGAGCGAGCTCCTGACTAGAGTTTCTCTCTCTCTCTCTCTCTCTCTCTCTCTCTCTCTCTCTCTCCTCTCAGATTACATCTGGCTGATGCTGCACATACACAGGTCCTTTAATGACTGCATCCCTGGTGAAATATTTTCGGCGCCGCTGTTTTCATGAACCCACATATGTTGCGCAGAAAATGTTTAAACAGAATATAGAATTTAGGCCAAGTCCTGGGACCTATGAGGTCTTTCAGCGTTGAAAAGGGAAACTGGCTGTAAGAAGGTTTGAATTGAATTGAAAATAGAATTTAAGCCAAAGGCCACGCACTAGGACCTAATTCAGCGCTGAAACGGAAATTGACAGTAAAAGCTTTGAAAGGTGTAACAGGAGGAAAACCTCAAAACAATTGTTAGAAGAGAGTGGAGAGTGAGATGGAAGAAAGAGAACATGAAAGGAGGTACAGTAAAAGCGGAACGAAAGAGGGTTTCAGCTAGGGGCCGATGGCACGCTGCAAAGAACCTTAAGTAAGACGGTTTGAAAGGTGTTAACAGGAGGAAAACCTTCCAGCTTCACTATGAGACAATTGTTAGGGAGAGTGGAAAGTCAGATGGGAGAACGAGAATATGAACGGAGGTACACTAAGAGGAATGAACGAGGGTGCAGCTAGGGCTCTTAAGAAGGGACGGTGCAAAGACCCTTTTAAGTAATGCATACTGTGTACCACACAAGGTGCACTGACGGCAATAACCCCCTAAGGCCCCGTCCACACGGCCGAGCTTTGCTCGACGAACTTTGTTCGATGTGACGTCAGAAGCGGAGAAACCGCGGCAAAGTTCTGACTTTTCTCGCTGTTTCTCCGCTTCTGACGTCACATCGGACAAAGTTCGTCGATCAAAGCTATAGACCGTGTGGCCATAGTACATTTTCGGAGTCTTCTTATCAATTGCACGCGAGATACATTCCCGAGGATACATGATACATACAGGTAATCATTTGCAGGACATCCTGGTGCCTTTTGACTTGCATTAAATTCTTGTCTACTTACTTGCAACTGTATAGAAAAAAAGCTTTACGACAATTTCCTGATAACTGATAAGGAATTAAAAAAACCGACAGAAAGTATATAATAAACAATTACAAAGTGATTTTAACACCAAAGCAAACGTTATGATCATACTAATAATCCAACCAATTTGCACAAAATATGTATACACACGACAAAACCATGCAACCTGAAGTGGCTAAAAACGAAGTTCTGTGAGCATAAGTAAAGAATCAGTTTCGGAATATATGTGAATTCAATGCTTGAAATTTTTCTTAAAACTGGACCAAATGGTAAGAAAACATTGATTATGAACGATTTACGAAATACTTACAATGATTTCTATGAAGAGAAGATGAAGGAGGCCAGTCATACGTTGTATGCATGTATGTTATAATGTACGTGTGTATGCCAGTCAAAGTATTTCACAACAATCATAACAAGTGCTATTTCTTAAGAGGCAATGACAACACGAAAGCTAGGCCGTAAAAGAGACAAACTTAGTCATGCAAATCTCTTAAATTGAACTGAATACGGAATTTAGGCCAAAGGCAAAGCACTGGGACCTATGAGGTCATTCAGCGTTGAAACGGAAATTGACAGTGAAAAGGTCTGACAGGTGTAACAGGAGGAAAACCTCCCAGTTGCATTATGAATCAATTGTTAGGAGAGGGTCGAAGGTAAGATGGAAGAACCTACAAAGAATGCTAAAAAACTAAAATAGTCAGACTAAAAGACAACAACGTAAAGATTACTACCCTCAAGTTGCATGTGGGGCTGCAGAAGCTGCGAGTAGCATGGCAAGCAGTAAGTAGCAGCAGTGAGGGCTCTGGTGGCAAGCTGTAAGTAGCAGCAGTGAGCCCCCTGGTGGCAAGCGTACGATTTATCGTTACGCGCGACTTTCCCTTCTCATAACTGGGATTCGCACTCGGGGCCACTGCGCCTTGAAGCTATTGTCTGAAGGCGAGGAGTCTCGAATCTCCAAGCCTCTGAGGTATCGGCAACTATAGTTTATGTGGACGTTTGTATAGGCATCGTTAAATCCCACAAATAATATCAAGACCCTGTTGGTTCGCGGCCGTTTCTATGGAAACTTTACGAGAGACACGCGGAGGCACAGTTACATGTTGAATACAGGCATTCTCATAAATATTGTTAGAGTTCAGACAGAAGGATGACGTCAGGTATAAATGAATAGGTTGCATCATAGGAAGTTTGATTCTCGATCACATAAAAAATGAAGGAGAGATTTAGGTGCATTTGGAATCATTCAAATACTATTTTCATAAATGCATCAACTTTTTAATTTCAGGCAATGTGTTATCGGTTGCGCGTATACTTTAAGAATAATGCTGATTATCGTAGGAAAACTCTTTCCAATGACAATAACTGCACACCTGCTGCAAACAGAATAATCTAAAATCTGTGAGTAATCAGCGCTAACAGTTAACAACCTCCAGCTTACTCTGGACGCATGCAAGATTTAAAATGTGCTAAAATCTACAGTCAAACGGAGCCTTGTTTCACCAGCGAAAAATAAAATAAATAAGCTTTATTCTTTTTTTTTTATTGTTGTGTACAGTTTAACTTGCACATTATTATTTTATACAATTTTCATTCCTATCCTAAAATTCCTATATCTTTATCTCAATGCAAAACACCTTTTTCAGACCTTTTGAAGCTCTTTCATAGACCTTACCTAGCCCCCAGCAAGAACAAAAACAATAACAACAACAAAGTAGTAAAGGGGCTTACACCCCGAGTACGCGAAAAGATGGGGGAAGAGGAAGAGATGTGAAAGATCACAAAAATTTCCCATCTACATTGCCTCCGACGCCTTGTGGCACAGTGGCCTTCGTAAAATTCTGCCAATCACGTCATTCTTGTGCTTTATCTTTTCCACAAATATCCAAACTCCCTTTTCATAATTCCCACATATATATATATATATATATATATATATATATATATTATATATATATATATATATATATATATATATATCTTAAAGGCACTGGTAGAGATATATATATATTAAATAATGGGGTTGATAACCTTAGCTTCTTGCAGACTCGACCTTTTCCATGATTATTCCAATATAGATATACTATATATATATATATATTAGATTATATGGTATATAATATTTAAAAATTTTTTTACTTTTTATATATATAGATATATAAATCTCTTCAAGGCACTGGTAGATATATATATATCAAATAATGGGGTTGATAACCTTAGCTCTTGCCGGTTAGAGACAGATGCAAAACGCTGGATTCCTCGGAGATGCCGAGATGAAAAACAAATAGGAAACATGTCATGTGCAGAATTGAGTTCATTGACGCATTCCAAAGACATGAGTTAATCACGAGTTTCATGTATGTAGCATGCGTGTATCTGTACATCGGTTAGTGGGTGTGAGTTCGTAATACGTGTCACAGAAAATAACATATAATCTCTAGTATGTGAATTAACGGAGGGCAGTAGTGATTTCGGCGTAGAAGAGGCGTTGGAGGTCCGTCGGAAAAGGTAAAAGTGAAATGAAGTTCTATTTGGTTCTAGAGAAAGGGAAGTGCAATGTGACAAACATTTTATTGACGAAATTTAATGTTTAATCGTCTGATAATTATATTCTCATTTTCAGATGGATTCGAAGTCAACATATAGAAAAATGGGATTTCTCTAGACTTGTTTTTGACTTTGATAAACCATGAATGCTTGGACGGAAAGAGATAAAAGGGGGTACTTAATTAAATATGATCTTGGGACGAATATGATAGTTTAACGTTCCTTTTTTTAGTTATTCTTAACCCATTTTTTCCATTTTCATGTTAGCTAAATTTGGGAAATA
This sequence comes from Macrobrachium nipponense, assembly GCF_015104395.2. Lineage (NCBI taxonomy): Eukaryota > Metazoa > Arthropoda > Malacostraca > Decapoda > Palaemonidae > Macrobrachium > Macrobrachium nipponense. The sequence continues at coordinate 55,071,183 of NC_061101.1, read as the reverse complement.
AAAAGTATATTTTTGTAACAGCGGGAGTTTGAATTAGCCTAGAGTTTGATACTTTGATTTTCAGCTAACTTTAGGGATGGCACTCAACATGAAAGGTAGGCCATGCTGCCAGTTTAGGAGTTTTCATTTTTTATTTGTTTAAACGAGTGTCATTTTGACCTCGTAAGATATATATATATATATATATATATTATATATATATATATATATATATATATATATATATATATATATATATATATATATATATATATAGTGTGTGTGTGTGTGTAAGGCAGATAAGACAACCTGACAAGTGCAGTACAGACGGCAAAAAAAAAAAAAAAAAAAAAAAAAAAAAAAAAAAAAAGTACCAGAGAAGAAGGGATGTGTTATCCAGGAGGTGTAATAACGCATGCAAAAGAGAGGAAAAGAACACGCTCGTGTAACTAGGTTTGACACACGGGTGCTAAATTTTTTTACATTGGTGTATGAAGCGACTAAGGTTGTGGGCTGTGGAAGTTTTGGAAAGGAAGGGCCTTAATATCCACAGCCCGTGGAAACGCAAGGAAGATACAGGTGAATGGTTGACGAGTTTTCTGTGCAGACGTAAGAAACAACAAAGGTTTTGGACTGGCTGCCTCATACACCTACTCAAAAGCCTTATGAGAACAGGTCGAAGATCCCTATACATACTCTAGACTCAATAACATTCCCATCATCATTGTAATTTCGCAATTTTACAAACCGAAACATTTATCTAATTGCAGCGCGACCATAATAGGTTTTCCTTAACGTTCCAGATTATTATTAGCTAATTAAAAACTGCCACTGCTCCATGCATATGGCTACCCCAACATAGTAGTAACCTTACTCCAAAGTTTTCCCAACAGATTCCCTTAATAAATATTTGTGCACAACCTTTCTTATTTCATAAACTAGAAAGTGCTTCTTCGACACTCAATCGTCCTTTCTAAAGCAAAATAGGAACCTCTCCGACACTCAAGCGTCCCTTAAGAAGTAAAATATACGCCTCTTCGACACTCAATTGTTCTTTAAAAAGTAAAATAGGTATCTCTTCGACACTCAACCGTTCTATAAAAAGATGTTCCTGGTTCATGGAAAAACTATTTCTGCTAAAAGCTATTCTCGCCTTTTTACTAGAAGTGCTGAAGCGATTTCGCACTTGACGAAACTCAAGTATGAATTAAATTGTACCTTCTCTGTTCGGGTGCACTGAGAAAAAATATGAATAATTGATGTTCATACAGATCTGTTACCAGAAACGAAGATTTTCCACTGAAAATTTATTACCGGATAGGGAGTAGTTTTCAAATAATGTATAGCAATAAAAATCAGTTGCAATTTTCCTTGAAAAAACTATAGCATCGTAAAAATGAAACGTTCAACATCGGCTCCTAAAAAGATTTGTTTTTAATTCCCTGTTGTTTCCGTCAGGCACTGTTCCTGATCTGACCCATCTTCTCCAAGGGCATCATTCAACCGGTCAGGGATGTTTAACGTGCGCTATACCAAGAGATGCGTCCCCCACCCCCATGCCCTCCTTTGGCACTTATCAGGCCACACGATCTCTTATATACACTGCCAGAGATAGCATCATCGATGTGTAAACTAAATGGCTGGCATTACTGTAGTGTTAAGCACTGTGGTTAACGGCACCTAATGCCTGGCATTAAGGCTCCGCTGGGATGTGTCTTGCGGAAGAAGCCAAAGGGAAAGAAAAAGAAAAAGAAAGAGGTTATGCGAGAGATCGGAGGGGAAAGGTGTGACCGCCAGGGCCCGCTGGCTTCATGCATTTTGCAGCTAATTTAATAAGAGATTCTGGCCGGCCGAGAGGGAGATTTCGCATCACAGATCAGCAGTGCAGATAAGATTCATTCCCCCTTAAGTAATGGGTGGACGCTTCCCGATTAGAGAGTTCCCTGGGAATAATAAATTGCTTTCGGACACCTCGAGTGATTTGGGACGGAGATCGGTTACCCCAGGGATCAATTAAATCGAGCCGCGAATCACTCCGATGGATTGCTCCCTTTGGGAAGTCTGGCGTGCGCCTCTCCACCCTCTCTCACTCTCGGTTCTCTCCTCTCTCTCCATCTCCTCTCTCTCTCTCTCTCTCTCTCTCTCTCTCTCTCTCTTATCAAAATGGATATCGCCTTCGCCATCACATTAATGGACCTCAAATGAATTTGTGTATTTGGAGTCATTACACTAATAACTGGCCGCTGCACCTCTAATGGTTGCATTATGATTGCGAGCCCGAGGAGTTTATATTGGAAAATTGATTTTACAAGAAAATGAGCATTGAAGTGAGCTTACAAAGAACATAAAGTATAAAGCATATTGAACCATCACACTCTTATATCTTTAAAGATGGAAATTGTGACTCGACTGACAAACGACAACATATTCTATAGGTAACATCAGCTATTATAGTTTCCAAACTATAGTCTGACGTTTCAGAAAATTCTGACCACAGTATTCTTGGAGTTTTGAAACGTCTTAACTTTGTCATAGAATAAACAATATTCGATCAAAACCTCATAAGAAGATTCCATGGTCATTACTATTCGGCAAAATAAAAAAGAATAAAAAAAAAAACTAAAGTTGGTAGCCCTTCGCTTCCGGTTATTGTTAGTTTTCTGCAAAAGAAAAAACTACTGAGATGGCTCTTTGTCCGTTCATCCGCATTCTCTCTGTCCGCCCTCAGATCTTAAAGGCTACTGAGGCTAGAGGGCTGCAAACTGATATGTTGATCATCCACCCTCCAATCACCAAACATACCAAATTGCAGCCCTCTAGCTTCAACATTTTTTATATTAAAGGTTAAACTTAGCCACGATCGTGCGTCTGGCAACGCAACAACACAGGCCATCACGGCGGCTGAGAGTTTCATGGGCAGTGGTTGGGAGTTTCATACAGCATTATATGCTGTACAGAAAACTAGATTGCGCCGAAGACACTTCGGCTCATTATTTTATCTTGTATTATTATTATTATTATTATTATTATTATTATTATTATTATTATTATTATTTAATGTTGAGATTCTGCTGAGTTTGCAGCAGAACGAACAATATTCGTGAACGCAGATAACTGAAGTGAATGATACCACTCTTTAGTCATTTTTCTTTTCAATTTCAGAAAGTAATGTTAGTAGTACTTACCGTGATAATGACACTAAATCCGAGTTTCACCTGATACCTAACAGTGCTAAAAAGAGATGCTAACTCAAGCCACTTGAACGTAGTGGCCTCCAACTCTTGCACTCACCACAGGCAGTATAGTATGAAATCGTCATTTTTCATCGAGGCACAGTGAGACCTTTGCGTTTACATCAGCAACAGCAGCTACACTGAGTAGTAGAAACAACGAAAGCTATTCATGTGCAATGAATAATACATGAAGAAGCGATGTCTAGAGTCATTTATCACTCCCAAGACCGCCAGATGCAAACTCTGTATTTTAGACAACATTATGATGCATAAATACGATTGAGCTTTGTGGTTGTATTTATTTGGCGTCTCTCCTCATCTCCTTTCTCTCTCTACACTATCTAGTATTACATACTCGATCAAGAGGTATGTGATATGCACCATTAAATTTTATGTCTCGTAACTGCACTGGCTATCAAACACCAAAGCTGCATAATGGTCATATAATATAAATGAATCGAATATAGAATTTAGGCCAAAGGCCAAGCACTGGGACCTATGAGGTCATTCAGCGTTGAGACGGAAATTGACAGCAAAAGGTTGAAAGGTGTAACAGGAGAAAAAACCTCACAGCTGCACTATGAATCAATTGTTAGGAGAGGGTGGAAAGGAAGATGGAAGAAAGAGAATATGAAAGGAGGTACAGGGAAAGAAACGAAGGGGTTGCAGCTAGGGGCCGAAGGGACGCTGCAAAGAACCCTAAGTAATGCCTACAGTGCAACCCTTTCTGAATCTCTTCTAACCTCCATACAGACATTTACAAGATGTTGCAGGAACGCTCGACTGATAACGTCTTCTCCGTTTGATTACGGGGAGTGAGTTTAACCTACTTTAAATCCTGCAGTCTACTTTAACAAAATCCTATGATTGAGCTTCTCCACTAATTATCATAACTATTATTATTAATGTTACAGTATATGAAACCTTCTCACTTGGAACAAGCACACCAAAGGTGCCCTTGACTCGAAATTCAAGCTTCCAAAGAATGTTGGTTTCACAACCCACCACCGCTCAAGTAACTGATCATAGTACAGAGCCGGTGATTTTTCATCACCAGGGAGAACAGCGAACCCGCGACATCTGAGCGGCATGCCAAGACACTAGCCCTCAACACCAGCGGACTAGCTAACAGATAACTTTGAAAAGAAATATTAATGATTCCGTACAATAAAAAGTCCGATCATGATGATAAAACTGGTTTTGTAGCAAATACGTTGCCATAAATAATAAAAAAAATTACTTTATGCCATATGACAATCCCTATGGATCAATCTTGCAACTTAACATATATTTTCTCTCGTTGCTTGAAGTTCCTCGTTAGACGAGTTGGTCACGTGCTCGACTACCGATCTTAGGGTCCGGCTTCGATTCCACGCTCTGCCAAGAAGGAATCAGAGGAATTTATTTCTGGTGATAGAAATTCATTTCTCGATGTGGCTCGGATCCCACAATAAGCTGTAGGTCCCGTTGCTAAGTAACCAATTGGTTCCTAGCCACGTTGAAAATATCTAATACTTCGGGCCAGCCCTAGGAGAGCTGTTCATCAGCTCAGTGGTCTGGTTAAACTAAGATAGACTTCACTCTCATTGCTTGATGAAATTATATTAAGACTGAAAAGCCACAATCGATTATACATTGAGAAATAAACGAACATAAATCTGACTGTCGAGAGAAGATCCCTTTCCCAGAGATCCAGGTAAAATCACTCCTTTATGGCATGCAAATCTTCCTCTCCCTGTCCTCGAACGATGCGTTATTCTCAAAATACCCTTTAGCTTCGCAGAATGATTCCCTGACATCTATCATTGTAGATCATTTATTCACGTTATTAAACCTTCCCATTTCTTCTCGCAGCAGCCCTCCTTGTCTTCTTGGCAAACCTTTGCTTATATATGAACTAAGTTTCTTCCTGGATTATAGTTATAATTTCCCATGTCTTCTAACTATTGCTGTCTATATCATATTATTCTCTACTGCTACGGTATTCTCTTATATTTTGAAGAAATTCTCCTGTACCAATTTCACACCTTCCCCTTTTATCACGGTACGGCTTTCATTTGCTTCTCTGCCACACATACTTTCCCATACTCAAAGTTCACCTCTCACTCTTCTATACAAACTCTCCCTATCATATTCCAAGTAATCCCTTCTCTCTCCTCAATATTCCACCGGCTTACATTAGGCCCCTTTCCTTCTTGTGATTTCCTTGCCCAATCCATTCCCTGAGAACAATGTCAGACAACAGTGGAATATTGAAACATATTATTCCTTTTAAACATCTGATGATTCCTTGATCATATCTAAATATGAAACGTGGTTAAGTTACGCGCTCAGGTATACGGTGGTTATGAGTAATGATACCATCATGTCACAAATATAAATACTCACGAGAGAGAGAGAGAGAGAGAGAGAGAGAGAGAGAGAGAGAACGAAGTAGCTGAATGAGTAAGAGATACAGCGTAGAGATTCAAAATCATTAATTACACTGATCGTCGCCTTAGAGTATAGGGAGCCTGACAGGGCCTTTATAGGAAAGGCACAAGGGCCACCCCTTGTGGCCGCCGGGGGGAGGGGGGGGGGGTGGGGTGGGGGGGAAGGGGGCGAGTAAGGGCTACCAAAAGGACTGACTACCTGAGCCTCTCTGGAATGGACAGACCTCCAACTATACTAGAAGTACTTATACTACTGCTGCTGCTGGGAAGGTGGTTGGTTGGCTGTGTGGCATCTGTAGGTCCTTCCGTATGATATATGTCTCGCAGGAAGGTGGAAGGGGGTGCGGGGGGTTGTGGGTAGGGGGAGAACACCTACCCATCATCATCATCTCGTTGGTTGGATCGTATTTCACGAAAGATCAAGAAGCCCCTTCAGAGGAACGCTCAGAAAGGGCCTTCTGCAGCGATAATTCCCGACGGCGCCTCCGCCGACGTCGATGCCGCGAAAAGCCCTTTCGATGCTCATTAAGCGTCTGCCGGAGGAGGGTCGGGCCATCATCACAATGGCCGCCGTAGCCGCCGTTGCGAGCCGCCATAAAATGGCATTCTTTGTCGTGGACAGTAGTATAGTGGCGTGAAGATGATTATTATTATCTCTGACGGACGTTAATGCATTCCCTCACCACATTAGCACATTGGTAATGCGATTTTACAGCGCGGGACGATTTCTGGGCGAAAGTTTTTATGAGGCCATTTCGCGGCTCCTGTTAAGAAGCGCGCATATACACCGGGCCACTGTATTTTACGCCTCGAGACGACCTCCTTTTGTTGCCCGGATTTATGGTGATGACAATTTCTGATTTGAATAACGGAACAACGAAGAGGAAGATGGGGAGGACTGTCGTAAAGCTTTTTTTTTTTTTTTAGGCCTTCACGAAACCTGCCCCGCCGCGCCAGTGCTGTGCTGGGTGAGTGGATGGACGCTTTCCTACCCCCCCCAATCGGTCCCCTAGGGCCTGGCGGGATGCCTGACTGGCGCCCTATGAAATCAGTCCCTCTGAACAAACATCCGGTACCAGTTAACTTTAAAAGCCGAAGAGAGGAACTCGTGATTAATGGATTTATCATTTCATCACTAATCCAGCTCCCATGGATAAATAATAAGACTTCTCCCTTGAGAACTGATGAAGTTCTAAAGTACAAAGGCTAATCAATTTTTTTTATTTGGTTTATATAGATTTTTGGCATTATACCAAACACTGGGGCAACTAAGGCCATTCAGCGCTGAAAAGGAAATTGACAGTAAAAGGTTTGAAAGGTGTGGCAGGAGGAAAACCTCAAAGCAGTTGCACTATGAAACAATTGTTAGGAGAGGGTGGACAGTAAGATGGAAGAAAGAAAATATGAAAGGAGGCACAGTAAAAGGAATGAAAGTAGTTGCAGCTAGAGGCCGAAGGGACACTGCAAAGAACCTCAAGTAATGCCTACATTGCACCAAATGAGGAATCGAGTTAATGGAACAATGACCACTACATATAATGTGAATGGAAGGTTGAGAACCAATCCAGACTTGGAGTTTAGACAACACAGTAAAGAGGTCTCAAGAGATAGTTAAAAGGCAGCTTTAGAAATATAGCAAAGGTATATAATATTTACAAATACAGATTACTCTGGCCCTATGTTCCTCGTTGGGCGAGTCGGTAACGCAGTCGACTACCGATCTCAGGGTCCAGGTTTGATTTCTCGCTCTGCCAACAAGGAATCGGAGGAATTTGTTTCTGGTGATAGAAATTCATTTATCGATGTGGTTCGGATCCCACAAGAAGCTGTAGGTCCCGTTCCTAAGTAACCGATTGGTTCCTAGCCACGTAACAAAAATGTAATCCTTCGGGCCAGCCCTAGGAGAGCTGTTCACCAGTTCAGTGGGTCTGGTAAAACTAAGATATACTCAACTTACTCTGGCCCTGCCATAGGCCTTTCTCCTCCTGGATTTGAAAATACAATACCTCACCCTATGACGTGGATTACGAGTAATAACTTCATCTCTTAACATTCATTTATTATTTCACAAGAATATTCAGCAAGAGAAAACCTCGATGACATTCAATGAAACCCTTGCATAAGTCTGTTTCTCTACTGCAGTTATTCTTTTATCTGTTTATTCTACAGCTTAGCTTTAGTTGCTTGTGCTCATCGTTTGCTCCATGTCTGGATGCTATCCTTTATTGAACTTTGCTCATCAACTAGACTGATTTCTGGAAATATGCATTCACATTACAAAACATGGGTGTGTGTGTGTGTGTGAGAGAGAGAGAGAGAGAGAGAGAGAGAGAGAGAGAGAGAGGGGCAGGGCAGTACAACCCACATGGAGTAATTATTCAATGTGGCAAATGCACAATGAGAGAGAGAGAGAGAGAGAGAGAGAGAGAGAGAGAGAGAGAGAGAGTCAGGGGCAGTACAACCACATGGAGTAATTATTCAATGTACAAATGCACAATAGAGAGAGATGAGAGAGAGAGAGAGAGAGAGAGAGAGAGAGAGAGAGAGAGAGAGAGGCAGGGCAGTACAACCCACATGGAGTAATTATTCAATGTGGCAAATGCACAATGAGAGAGAGAGAGAGAGAGGAGAGAGAGAGAGAGAGAGAGAGAGAGAGGCAGGGCAGTACAACCCACGTGGAGTAATGATTCAATGTGGCAAATGCGCAAAGAGAGAGAAAGAGAGAGTAAGAATACGACGAGAGAGAGAGAGAGAGAGGCATGGGCAAGTACAACCCACCATGGAGTAATTATTCAATGTGGCAAATGCGACAAATGAGAGAGAGAGAGAGAGAGAGAGAGAGAGAGAGAGAGGAGAGAGAGAGAGAGAGAGAGGGCAGTACACCCACAATGAGTAATGATTCATGTGGCAAATGCACAAAAAGAGAGAGAGAGAGTAAGTAAGACCGCGAGAGAGAGAGAGAGAGAGAGAGAGAGAGAGAGAGAGAGGTTAGAGAGAGAGAGAGAGAGAGAGAGAGAGAGAGAGAGGCAGGATAGTACAACCCTCATGGAGTAATGATTCAATGTGGCAAATGCACAATGAGAGAGAAAGAGAGAGTAAGAATACGACAAGAGAGAGAGAGAGAGAGAGAGAGAGAGAGAGAGAGAGAGAGAGAGAGAGAGGTTCCTACCAAAAGCCCCATGAAAGATCATGCATGATTACCATATTCTATTCGATTGACGAAATACTTTTGACGATACTGATCTCTAAAGAAGGGTCAGATCGTGACCTAGCCCCACGGACAGACTGACTGTCTTGTCAGTGGTGACGACAGAATCCGTTTTAGATGCTATATCGTAATTTTTTTTCGAGTAAAATCAGAGACATAATAATAATAATGATAATAATAATATCATTATTATTATTATTATTATTTTATTAGATTACCATATATATACATTAATATATATATATATAATATATATTAATATATATTAATATAATAGAATATGTGTGTGTGTGTGTGTGTGCGTGTGTGTGTGTATGCATACATCATTTTTACATACATACCGTATGTGTCTGGATACACACTCTCAAGATATAAACAAATTTTGACTCGCGTATGAATGACAAAAAAAATGATATACGTATATGTACGTGTATAAAAAAAATTCTATCTAGGGAAAGAAAGCGTATCATTAAAGAGTAGATGGCCCAAAAGAGAGCGAATTAGTTTAACCTTAACCGGCGAAAGGTCAGTATATATATATATATATATATATATATATATATATATATATATATATATATATATATATATATATATATGTGTGTGTGTGTGTGTGTGTGTGTGTGTGTGTGTGTGCGTGCGTGTGTTTGTTTGTTGACACAACATGCCTGTGTATGCAAGTTTGAGATTCCCTCCAATAAGCGAATTTCATTAATTACCAACATGAAGCAAAAGTGAAATGAAGATCACCACATTAATATAACACTCCCACTCCGCCTCAGAACGAGAGAGAGAGAGAGAGAGAGAGAAATGAAAAATGTGAGAGAATAAAAAATTGAGAGAAAATCAGGGGAAGAAATGAAAATTGAGAGATAAATTAGAGATAAAAATAAAAAAAATTTAGAGCGGAAATCAGGGAAGGAAGAGATTGAGAGAAAAAATTAAGAGAGAAAATCAGAGAAAAAAAAATGAGAGGAGAGAGAGAGAGAGAGAGAGAGAGAGAGAGAGAGAGAACTCCAGCACCGTTTCAATAAAGTCAATAAAATCGGTTTTGTTTAAACACTATAACATCATAACAATGACGGCACCGAAGAATTCAACCTTGGGTAACAATTCCAAATACGACTGAATAAACCTACGGAATTTCATCGCCCAACTCACCTTCCATAGAGACGCTCCTATAAAAATTATATAGATATTCATGCATATGAATTTCACTGTTAATTACTTATCATGGAGATTTTGTCCAGGGAAAATCTTATTTTTTCTGCGAGAAATATTAACGATACTTCACTTCAAAGACTCTATTCTTATCAGACAGCATTCTTATTTGTTATTTAGCAATGATACACTTTCATATACTACTATAGTTTAACCGATAACCTTTATTAATCACACATTATTCTTAATCAGACAGCATTCTTATTTGTCATTTAAGCATGATACACTTTTCATATATATACTATATAGTTTAACCGATAACCTTTTATTTTTAATCACACATTTAACACATTTGAAAAGTACATTTTATCATATATGTATGCATATATATATATATATATATATATATTATATATATATATATATATATATATATATATATATATATATATGTGTGTGTGGTGTGTGTTGTGTGTGTGTATATTGATATATATATATATATAGATAATATATCTATATATATATATATATAATATATATATATACTATATATATATAATATATATAATACACACGACATACACACACACATACATACACACACCGACAACACACACATAAGTCTATCACATTACCGTGATTCATATACATATATCGAACTACAAATGTCCTTTACTATCTAATTCGCTCTACCTCGGAATTAATATATTTTCATATATGCTTAACCGAGGGGGAATTTATTAAGCGATAATAGAATTGGCGATCGACAGGCGCGAACCAGCGACCTCTCAATTCCAGGACTGGCAGTGAAACCTTAAACCACCCCGACACCGCAAGAGATATAAGTTCATGCCACCGTTCCACCTGAAATACCTTTCGCCCACAGGTATTTTTTGTTTTGGAGACTGGGCTGGTTCGCGCCTGTCGACCGCCCAATTCTATTATCGCTTAATAAATTCCCCCTCGGTTAAGCATATATGAAAATATATCAATCCGAGGTTGAGCGAATTAGATATTAAAGGACATTGTAGTTCTTTCGATTTATATATATATATATATATATATATATATATATATATATATATATATATATATATATATATATATATATATTGGGGATACAATCCACAATGAAGTAAATTCTCTTGTAGTTTAAAATATATATTACTTGTATAGGATTAAAGCTTTCGACCATCAACTGTGGTCTTGTTCACTAAAGTGTGATATGTCACCTCAAGGAACTGACAAGAAAGAGCACAAACATTTGAAAAAAACAACGGTAGGAAACAAGCTAGTTCAAATTATGATGATCAGGCGGTTGAGCCCTCGTTCTTTTCCAGAATTCGTCTGATCTTCGTGGGGGAATGTTTCTATTGTCAACTGCTTGTTCTATGGTGGTTGGGTGGTTAGTAGGAGAAATGACCTGAGTGGAGTAAACAGGAGGAGGAAGCAGCATCGTTATTGGCACATATATTCTAAAGTTTGAAATTATACCCTTTCCTACATATCTCCTCACAAATAGCTGTATTTTCTGTAATGCCAGTATTTTCCTGCAAAGGTTCTCGTTTAATGAAAAATTAACGCCCCTTCTACTACTCCGTCTCAAAGTCGGTCGTTACATGCAAAAACAACCTTTGTACCTTTAAAATTTTTATTGCGTGTTTTTCTCCCATGTATGTTTGGCGCAATTGCACTGTATGAACTTCCCCATTCTGCAAGCAGCAACGTGTTCTTCCCTCTCTTATCAATTGAACGTCCGCTTTCTCCCACGTAACATTCATTGCAATCACTACAAGGTATTACATATACTCCTACATCTCTATTACCCGGGTTATTTTTAATGAGTTTCTTTCTTGATTGTACTGTTGTACTGAAAAAAACTACGTGAAGCCGTTCTTTTTTCCTTTAAGCTGCCTAGAAAATTTATTAAGTTCTCCTATATAAGGAAGAGCAAGAGATGCCTTAAAATCTGCCTTTTCAGTTATATCATGAGGGGCGTAAAACATCGATCTAGCTTTAGATAGAGACTGTAGTATAAAAAACTTTGGGTAACACAGTTTAGTAAAACTATCTACCAAGAAATTTATTTCGGCGTCAATGAACTGGGGATCACATATTCGGTATGCTCGAAAAAAACAAAATTGGTTAAAACGTTGTGTAAAGCACGACGTTTTAACCCCCCTCATCTTCAAAACAGGTTGAACGCTCCAGTTGTCAAAATCAGCACCCCACATCGTTCCGTTCGGCGCCACTTTCTCTTTTCAAAGGAGATTAGCAGAGTCCCTTAATACCTTTAATTATCACCTTCCGTTGCATTCACACCTGCTTCGCAGGTCGGCTAAGAACTTAATCTTCTTTAACCATAGACTGTACTTGGACGTCCAGAGCTCTCTCTCTCTCTCTCTCTCTCTCTGTGTGTGTGTGTGTGTGTCTCCTAAGAGCGAGGCTTTAAATTTAAATGAGAGAAAGGCTATGTAGGTTAACGTTGTCCTGAACAATGACCTATCTTATAGGTTTCAATATACAAAAAGTCTAGATTAAGTAAGAGTTCTTCTGTTCTGGAAGCATAATTATCATTCCAGCAGTCGTCTGACAAACTTAATAATATTACCATTTCATATTCTGTCTACGGCGATTTTGTAACGCTAACAATCAATGACTTCTCCGCTGTTACTAAAAACTGCACTTGACACAGTCGAAGCGCAGTTCACACAAAGGTCGCGACTTAAGGAGAAACTTGATATCTTTACGATTCAAAGCAAAGGCAATCTATAAGCTTAATAGTCATCAAATCCTAAGCCGAGTTTGAGGTCATCAAAGTGTTCTCAACTTCTGGTAGATTGGTTGTTGGTGGGACGTCGGAAAATAAACCAAAATCCAAGTTTAAAAAGAGTTAAATTGAAGCCAAGATAACGTCGGTACGATTAATCTATTCGCTAATGTATTTGGACCACGAAACATAGCACATCAAGGGTAAAACCACATGACAAAACCAGACTACTGATTCACAAACTGGGCTCTAGATTTTCTTTGTTCAACTGACAATGTTTTCGAGAAAGGCCACATAGCCTACTCTTCCCTCCAGGTTTGGGTTCATAAGAGCGAGAGTTACCAGTTCCATCACCTTCCCCTGAACAACAATATTTGGCTCCATAATAGAACGATAACTGCAGGCTCTTTGCAGCGTCCCTTCGGCCCCTACCTGCAACCCTTTCATGCCTTTTTTTTTTTACTGTACCTCCGTTCATATTGCCCTTCTTCCATTTTACTTTCCACCCTCTCCTGGCATTTTTCATAGTGCAAAAACGAGGTTTTCCTCCTGTTACACCTTTAAATTTCATTTTAAGCGCTGAATGGCTTCATAGGTCCCAGCGCTTGGCCTTCGGCTAAAATTCTAAATTCTGTTCTATTCTTCGATAACAGCATCAGATGACGAAACGAGACTGACCGACACGAAAATGAAAGAAAGAACAATCTAGACGATGCAATCGCAGCGAATTACCTACCGCATTTTATTAGATACAAGGCTTAAGAGGATAGTCGACTATTGCCGGTGGCAAGAAAAAAAAAAAAAAAAGTGTTATCGCAAAAATATATTAATGAAAACCTTACGACAAGGAAGTGGAAAAAAAAAAATACATAACTCAGATTTCAATACGAGATTGTTGCCGCCACCCGCTGAGTACAATATGGAAAAATGATTCCTTCACACATAAAGTGTAGGGCAAATATTTACATATTTTCCATAAAAAAAGATCACTCAATTGAGATGGAGTTTTGAGATTCCGGCCGATGGACGACGCTCAACAAAAGAAAACGCGACGTCATTAAAGGCCTCAGTGTGAAGCCCACATCATCGTCATTCTGTTGTGTCAGCCCTGATGCAAATCATATTCAAGGCCCATTTAGATTACGAAAGTTAAAGCACAATAAACTAATGAGCAAAAAATTTTACTTAACACTTTATTTCGTGCCTGGGTGGCTGGCCGAAAATGGCCCACGTAAAGTATTATGTATGTATGTATGTATATATATATATATATATATATATATATATATATATACATATATATGGATATATATATACACATAATATAATAATATATTACATCCCGTACATGTTGTATATATGTGTATATAAATATAAAAATGCGTGTATATATATATATATATATATATATATATATATATATATATAATATATATTATATATATAGATTGAGAACAAGATTACAAAATCAATCCACATTGCACACAAACCTTGCTTGCCGCGCTACACTGACAAGAACTTTTGCACATTAAAATCGATTCTTCAAAGCATCAAAATGTATGGTAAAGCTTAGTACATACAGCTATCTGGCTCCTCTGTGATAACCTTAATAGTGTACACGACTGGATGGTGGTTGATACTGTCCCTCTTCCAAAGCAACGACAATCACACAGAGGCCTTTGGTGGGAATGTCTGGGAAAAGTCCAGTCAGTCACCCTTCAGTTTAACATCCACATTAAAATTGGTAAGTCCGCTAAAGGAGGAAGAGTCACTTCAGATTCTGCTTATGACAAATTTGAAATTCTCTTCTTAACCTTGATCTAGGAGTTGTAACTTCCGATGATAAAAACGTTTCCACTCAAATGGAATAGACTATAGACTTTAGGCCAAAGGCTAAGGGCTGGGACGCATGAGGTCATTCAGCGCTGAAACGGAAATTGAGAGTAAAATTGTTTGAGAGGTGTAATAGGAAAAAAACCTCGCAGTTGCACTACGGATTAATTGTTAGGAAGAAGGAAGAAAGAGAATATGAACACAGGTATACTAAAAGGAATGAAAGGGGTCGAAGAAAGGAACCTTAAGCCATGCCTACAGTGCACCACATGAGGAGCACTGACGGCACTAACCCCCTTAAGGAGATAATCTACCAAGGGAGACTGACAGGCTATACACAACCTTATTCTGATGTTTAGCTAAAGAATGGCTACTGGATAGTTTTACTTCTTGTTACATAATTTTCCCTTACTCGGGGAGTAAGCCTACAAACTATTTTGTAGTAGTTGTTGTTGCTGTTCTTGTTTGGGGGTTAGGAAAGGTCTATGGAAAACTCTCTAATGACCTGGAAAAGGTGTTCTGCATTGAGTTAAAGATACATGACGGGATATTTATGATTTATTTATTAAAATAAAAATGCAAAAAATAAATAATTCACATGTTAAACAGTACAGAAAACATTGTTTAATAAAATATAGATAGAGTATTTATTTCAATTTTCGTTGGTGATACAAGGCTCTATTTGACCGTAGATTTTACCACGTTTTAGTTTACATTTAAAGTTAATAATATAAAGTTTATAACTTATGATTGAGGGGAAAAATCTTGCACGTGTCCCAAGTAACCTGGAGGTCGGATCATACCTTGTTCCTATTGGCATTCTGTTCCCGAAAACTCGGGAATTCCTCCTGGCTGAGAACCACTAACAATAGCATAACCAATATATCATACACCTACATTTAAGAAGGGACAGAAAATCATAATCAGCTCCAGTAATCAATTCACAAAGGTTTTCTTTTCACACAAAGTAACCAAAATCTCCATTTTTCATATGATGTTAATTTACATTCGAATAACCCCATTTAATATATACCAATAACATTTAATGTAAACAGAGTCCATACAGGATCAACAGCTAACATGGAAGTAAGTGCGAGGGAACATCTCATACCTTCACTTCATCTCCGAAGTATCTGGTTTCTATTCCTATTTGGTTCGTTTTTATCTGTTTAATAATTTGTCTATTTATTTTTCCATTTTTAATAAGCGATATCTCTTCTCACTGTATTTCCCTTCACCTCTTCTTACTTCCTGATGAACGACATATTCTTTGCAAGCCTGAATTTCAAGTCAGTGGCCCCTGTGAGCTTGTTTCTAATGAATAGTGTTCAACTACCGAATAATAATAATAATAATAATAATAATAATAATAATAATAATAATAATAATAATAATAGTTGACCTTAAAACTCGTGTAGACACTCACTACCCGGAAGTCACTGTGCTACACCAGAGTGAAACCACCAGTGTGATGCCGCCATATATCCCCAATGAACCTCTACTCAAAGACCCTCACGGAAATCTATAGTAATTTACGTTACTATACCTCTCCCAGGAATCGAATATAGCATTTAAGTCAAAGGCCAGGCGCTGGGACCTAAGAGGTCATTCAGCGTTTGAAGGGAAACTGATTAGAAAGGCTTGAAAGGTGTAACAGGAGGAAAACCTCAAAGCAGTTGCACTATGAATCAATTGTTAGGAGAGGGTGGAGAGCAAGATGAGAGAAAGAGCATCTGAATGGAGGTACAGTAAAAGGAATGAAAGGGGTTGCCACTACACTTAGTACTCCTAGGGTAACTGAAGTAAAGTAATACGTACGAATTCTGGTAATAATCGTGGCGCACAGATAAACACCAATACCGATATTTCCTTGTGTAATAGATCATTATCGTCCCAGCAATCACCTCTACCATGATTAAGATCAATGATTGTTAAGTTTCATTTATAAAAAATAAGTAATTTAAAGTTGAATGAACCAATAAAAGAAAAAATGATCCGGCATGTTTAAATAATAATCATATGCGAGCGTAATTGGTGTGCTTCAGGTGGTTCAAGTCGAAAAAACAGAATTTTTTCTCGATTATTGAATGACAAGAGATCAAACTCCGTCATTTTCTCACAAGAGGTCAAAATCGCTCGTAGAGATTCCCCCTTAAGAGATTTATAAGATAACTAGTAAAGCAAGATAAGACACATAAGAACAACTTCCTCATTTTAGGAAACGTAGGAATACTTCAAGAAGAGACATTAGAAAAAAATGGTAAATCTCTCTCTCTCTCTCTCTCTCTCATTCTTCAAGAAGAGACATTAGAAAAAAATGGTAATTCTCTCTCTCTCTCTCTCTCTCTCTCTCTCTCTCTCTCTCTACTCTCTCTCTCTCATACTTCAAGAAGAGACACTAGAAAAAAAAGATAATTCTCTCTCTCTCTCTCTCTCTCTTCTCTCTCTCTCTCTCTTTCATACTTCAAGAAGAGACACTAGAAAAAAATGGTAATTCTCTCTCTCTCTCTCTCTCTCATACTTCAAGAAGAGACACTAAAAAAAAAAAGATAATTCTCTCTCTCTCTCTCTCTCTCTCTCTCTCTCTCTCTCTTTCATACTTCAAGAAGAGACACTAGAAAAAAAAGATAATTTCTCTCTCTCTCTCTCTCTCTCCCACTCTCTCTCTCTATAATACTTCAAGAAGAGACATTGGAAAAAATGTTCATTCTGTCTCTCTCATACTTCAAGAAGGCACATTGGCAAAAAATTATAATTCTCTCTCTCTCTCTCTCTCTCTCTCTCTCTCTCTCTCTCT
Source organism: Macrobrachium nipponense (assembly GCF_015104395.2). NCBI lineage: Eukaryota > Metazoa > Arthropoda > Malacostraca > Decapoda > Palaemonidae > Macrobrachium > Macrobrachium nipponense. Next base: position 55,053,770 of record NC_061101.1, on the reverse strand, counting down.
CTCTCTCTTCTCTCATACACAAGCTACAGAAACAAATCCTAGGATTGTCTCAAGAAGGCATCGAGGCCAACAAATAAAAGCTAATCCAAAGAATATCTCATTACGAGCAGAAGGATGACTAACTAGGAACTGATCTTTACTAAGACTCCGAAAGCAATTTCGAAATGGATACTGAATAATCAGGATATTAACCGTTGGAAGACAAATTAGGCCAAGACCTTTCCATAGGAAAAATGAAACGGTAAAAAAAAAACGGAAGCTACCTCAACTCAAAAGCCCATTACGAATCCCTATGGACCTCAAAAAGACGAGTAAAAGAAAAATTTACAGAAACAGTCATTTTAATCTCACTGATACTGAGAATTCATTTGAAGACTTCAAATGGAACATTTTTTAAAAATCAGGTAAAAAAAGGAACCCAGCTGAAAAGATCTATATAATAAAACTGATAAGGCACCGCTACCACAAAATCTTCATTATTAAATATTTTGTGAAAAGAGAGAGAGAGAGAGAGAGAGAGAGAGAGAGAGAGAGAGAGAGTTTCAGTTTCCAATAGTGAAGAAATGTTACCCGAGGCCAGTGGAAACTACAGTGTTACTGACGTTTTACAAACTCGTACTTTACATGAATAATATTCACTAAAACGAAAGTCTCAAGTCAAATAATCAAGTGGATTATGATTGGTGATTGATTGTTTTGGTATGTACACGAATACTGAAAAATCACAAAAGTGAATGTGCAAACATAAAAACACCTGATTTCTGCAGTTGTTGTAACCTACCGTTCAAATACACTTGAAAGGGAGTGGGTGTTTTCAGAGGTAAATATATATATATATATATAATATATATATATATATATATATATATATATATATATTATATATATATATATATATATATATATATAATATATATATATATACATATATATATATATATACATATATATATATATATATATATATATATATATATATATATATATATATATATATATATATATATATATATATATATATATATATATATATATATATATATATAGATATATATATATATATATGATATAAACAAGGCTCACTCGAGGCGCTTGCTGAAACGTACGGTCAAATAGAGCGTTGTTTCACCAAAGAAAATTAAAATAATGCGCTATATTTTATTAGACATATTTGTTCTGTACTGTTTAACATGCACATTATTTTTTGCTTCCATTTTCATTCTAATAAATAAATCATAAATTTCCTGTCCTGAAATTCCTGTCTTTACCTCAACAGGAAACACCAATTTTAGATATTTTTAGGCTTTCCTAAACCCCTCCCCTACAACAACACCAGTTTGAAGGCTTACTCCCCGAGTAAGCGAAAAGGGGGTCATATAAGGAGGATTAGCTACCAAGGTTCCACCTGAAAGGCGATTGATCGCTTCCCTCCTCCCACGAAGCGCCTTCCCAGTTGGGCGTCTCCTCACACAACAAGAGGAAGAAGAGGACTACTACCACATTTACTACCAAGTAACTTGAAAAGACTTCTACAGCGGAGTGGACTTCTGAGATGCGAACATCCGATAAGGCAGTCCGACATTAAGGGTGGTGATTCACGATAGGGTTAATGGAGGAACAGAGCCGTTTGTCTTGTCACACGTCATTTGTACGTGACGTCACGTCTCGGAGGGGCCGGAGTGCGACGTTCTGATTGGCTGAGTGCAGGACAAGGACGCGGGGTAGTTAGTATCGCCTATGGATGCAATTTATAGCATTATGCACTTACAGGACTCTTGTCGGGAATGGAGGATGCGTATCTGCTTCAGGTCACTGTGCAGTGATATAGAGTAACGAAAAGGGCATTCCAATTCTGAATAACAAATAACTTTGGCAACAACGGCCTGTTCTAATCAGAGATGTGGCAATTATGGCTTCGAATCGCCATCCCTTCAAGCATCGTTGCCAATTCAGCGGAGCTTGACACATATGCCGATGCCTTTACAAAGGGTTTCCATGCATTCGAGCTGTCATAGTAATGCAATATTGATAGAACTGCTCTAATATGTATGTATATTAATTACAAATAGATACGCTAAATTCACTTATTTCCACGGTTTTGTGTAAGTTTTATCCCCAGTTTGGAGGGTAAACACATACCAGTTGGCAACAGTGCCTCCAAGCCCTTACGTTTCAAGCACCTTAGGAGGAGCGGTACTTCTTACAGAAACGAAGAGACCCTTTCTGTCTCTTGACATTATGAATTCTCCCAAGTTTGCGAGGATAGCGAAAGACTACAAACGGGACTTATAAAGCCTAGAATATGACTTATGAATATTAAGAACTGTAATACAAACATTAATTCTATAGTGTTAGAACTAGAATAAACAGGACCCTCATGATGTCTTGATCACGTAACTTTAAACGAGAGTTCAAACAACTACCAAAATAAACCGAAGGAAATCTATACCACAGATTATTCCCGAGTTCTTTCGATTCACTGTAGAAACGTGATTTCAGCTTTCAACTTTTTTTCATTTGAAGTGTTTGTCTTTTCTGTATGTATACGCGAGTTCGTGAGTTGAAAGTGCGGAAACAAATCTTATCTATAATATATAGAGGGCATTGTGGCTATTACAATTGCATATATATATATATGCAATATAAAAACACTGTATCGTGCTTCTAAGAAATCAATAGAGGGATCCACAGTAATATCCTTGTTTATCGAGAAATAATATATTTATACAAAGCTTAAAGCTTTCGTCCATCCTCCTGTGGACTTGATCACTAAGCAAATGAGACATGGTACTGGTGAAGAATTCGAAAAAAACATAAACAAACAGACAAAGAACATTAACAAGGTTAAAAAATAATAACAAGGTTAAAAAATGGCAGACGCTTGTCGACTTCCCTTTCCACTGTAAACTTGATGGATGGAAGAAAACTATTCAGTTGTAAAAGAAGCTGATCAAAACTTTCGGCATCGTCCTTAAAAACAATAAAGATATCGTCAACATATCTTACCCATATAAAAGCGTCTGCAATTTTTAGACTTGGTTGTTCACAGGGATGATGTAAATAAGTCTTTTAAATTCTCTGTTTTCAGGAAAAGTACTCACACAAATACGTACATACATTTTTATTCATATCATGACGAGAAAATCAAACGCAACGTTCTGACGAATTTGTTTTTTATAGCTTTTCGAGTTTGTGACCCTAGTTCATTGACCAGGAAATTCAATTTTTGACTACGAGTTTCAATAAGTTATGTTACCCCAAGTTTTTTATCGACAGATGTCTTTCTAGAGCCAAAAGTATGTTTTATAATCCTAGGGAACGCTGTTCGACTGCTAATTTTAAATGCCTTCCCCTTCCTTATAATCATGACCTGAAAAAGTTTTCCCAACCAATAATCTTAGAAAAGAAAGACATGGGTATAGCGTAGTTTTTCAATACCCTAATACTCTTAAAAAGAAAATTATCAAAAACAGTTGCAGAAAACCAAACACCGATGTTGGAGTCTATGCTATAGGATGTAAAAATTGTGACAAATGCTATATTGGTGAAAGCGGTCGTTCCCTGGACCAGAGGAAACGTGAACATGTTGCAGCTTGCCGTTTGGGCAACGTTTACAGCGCCATTGCCAAGCATACTTGGGATTCCGATCATGCCATCGACTTCAAGGGAGGAAAAGTTATTTATAAGAGTGCGGATAGGACCACTAGGAGAATTGTGGAAGGAGCTCTCATCACTTTGAATGACACCTTTGAGGGGAATACAGGAATACAGAACAATTTACTTTTGAGTGAAGAAATTTGCAAAAGGGCCAGAATAAAGAACTTCAGAAATGTGTACAGCCTCCTTCAATCCGATAATGTAAATAACCATCCTTCGCCCGTTCCAGAGCCTAATCTACAAACTACCTTTTTAGTTAACGACCGTCAAGATGTCATTCAGGAAGAAGACCGGCGCTTTGTCCCGCCCCGTAGATCACAACGAATTATGGAAAGGCAAACGACCCAATGACTTGTTCGAATTTTTTATTTTTATTATTTTTTTTTAACCTTGTTAATGTTCTTTGTCTGTTTGTTTATGTTTTTTTCGAATTCTTCACCAGTACCATGTCTCATTTGCTTAGTGATCAAGTCCACAGGAGGATGGACGAAAGCTTTAAGCTTTGTATAAATATATTATTTCTCGATAAACAAGGATATTACTGTGGATCCCTCTATTGATATATATATATATATGTATATATATATATATATATATATATATATATATGTATATAATATATAAATATATAGAATTGCATATATATAAATATATAGAATTGCATATATATATATATATATATATATATATATACTATATTATTATATTATATATATTATTTTATATTATATATATGTAGATCAAAGGCAGTGGGAACAGGTTCTCTATATAGGTTGGTACCTCCTGCAATGATGAATCTATCCTAATGTAAATTTGGTTTTTAACAGATTTTTGTATAATGTGTTTGTTTTTGTAATCTACAACATTTATTCTTTTATTTACAGCCTTGAAAAAGAGACTTGTTGTCGAAACGTCGGCACTATAAACGATGTTTTTATGTATCAGCCTGTTTCCACTGCCCTCTGGTCTTTATATATATATATATATATATATATAATATATATAGATATATATATATATATATATATATATATATATATATATACTACACACAGACCTCTGTTAAAATCGAGCTCTTCGTCAGCGTGATATTCCGGAGACCTGGGAAAGCCATCGAACGAATCCACTGTAGTATATTGAATCATTTAGGCGATAGCATCAATGTACAGCCATCGGGGTCTCCCCCCAGTCGTATCCTTAATTGAACGGAGATCACTCGCCTTGATATCATCGCCACAGATTTAAGATTTACCAGCAGTGAGGTCAGCAGCGCTCTTTTAGATTTTCTCTTCCGAGCAACTTAATAACTACCTTTCGAGTGGTCCCTTCAATTTACGAAGTGAAAAAATGGATCTGCGACGGTTCCAGCGGCCATAAGTCAACATCCCGGGATTTTATCTTGATTAATAATAGTGTGTTGGTAGTTGTACAGTCAACAAATAATTCGCACTTGGGATGGCAGAGGCAGGGCGTGTTCACGCTGCTTTGCTGATCCGAAATTCACGTGAAACTTAGATAAGATTGGCCGCCTGTGTGATTAATTATCGATGGGAGAAACAATATTTACATATGAACACTCCCAACACAGAATTTTATGTTTGTATTTAAGTATATATATTATATATATATATATACAGACACACACACACACACACACACACACACACATATATATATATATATATATATATATATATATATATATATATATATATATATATATAATATATAAATGTATATGCATATTTATCATTTATATATATATAAATATATGTATATAAGTAAATATAAACACATACACACATCATATATATATATATATATATATATATATATATATATATATATATATATATATATATATATATATATATATATATATATATTATCATAATATATATTATACTATACTATATATATATTAGATATTAATACATATAATATACATATGTAATATACAATAAATATATATTTTTATATATATATATATATATATATATATATCTATATATATATATATATTACATAAAATCGTATCCATGTAATCTCAACCACTTACACGCACACAAAACGGCCAAACAAACCCACAGATAAGCTAGTAAAATATTGAACAAAATCTGAAACATCACGAGAGCCCAGCCTCAACAACCCTATTGTTATCCTACAATTACAATTACTTGTCGGAAAGAAGATTACAGCTGAAACAATGCCTCGGTTTTTATAAAAGACGTATTTCATCTGTGGATATGTTTTTATACGAGCCGTATTTCATGTATTGATATTGTCAGTGTACTCATCCGCAAGATACTTGGCATCTCAAAATTCAATTGGATGTGGAGCACTTCAAAAGCATACAGAAAGATATATATATATATATATATATATATATATATATATATATATATATATATATATATATATATATTATATATAGTCACATACACATATTACAAAACTATTTACATACATTACTATATATGTATATATAATATAAACATATATACTTATACAAATAAATAGAATTATAATATAATACATGTATATTACTAAATATATATATTATATATATATATATATATATATATATATATATATATATATATATATATATATATATATATATATATATTATAACCTTACTAACTTACCGCTGCCCGGTGTAACTGAATGGTGACCGATAAATTCTCTCTCTCATTCCAACCTTTTCTGTTTCTTACCCTCTTCTTCTCCCTATCATGCCCTATACTCTCCCTCTCTCACTTCCTCTCCCTCTCACTCTCTCTCTGTCACACCCTGCCCCACCCCGACCCCCTTTGGTGCCATTGATGTCTTACCCCTCCAGTATTTGATAGTAAGTCATATTTAGTACGTAGACCGAAAATCGAAAGTCCTATTATTTACTAGGTATACCGAAATTTGGGTATGATAAATTTGTAATGTTATTAGATCTACGGGCTGACCAGCCCGTTTCGGGGAAGGGGGCCCGCCCCCCCTCCGGCGCCTATGGTGCCTTTTGTCGCTTGAAACCCCATTGTAAACCATCCTAGGGGTCCCTGCTATAACCCTGCCAAGTTTGTTTCATGCCCATTAGGCCAGCCGCTTGGCCGAGATTGAAGTGACCAGATGGGAACAGGCCCAGGACAAATAAAACGCCCATTATGGTAAGGACACACACAACACCCACACACCACCCACAACACACACATATTATAATATATTATATATGGATTATAGAATATATATATACAAATATACACACCTACATATGTATGTATGTATGTATACTTGCATACACACACACATATATATATAATACATATATATATATATATATATATATATATATATATATATATATATATATATATATATAATGATCATTTGTACACATATTTCATGCAGCAAGGTATGGCACACCTCCTCATAGCTTAGTAGTTTAGTTCTAGATAACAAGGAAGCATTTGAAAGCGTCCACGGACCAATACTATGGAAGCTCTACCATCAGCATGGCATTCACAATATTTAATTCACATTTAATTTAAATTAAAGTCTCCATGAAGGAAAAAAATCAAATTCAATGTTATGTCGGATACGGTCGGGTGACTATGCAGCAAATACTGAGGCGTTACAATGCTAAGTCATCTTTTCCCAGATTTCTTAATAGGGAAGTGGTTGGAGATATAAGATGGTGTTTAAATTAGAGTAACGAAGCAAACTTGACGTACTCCAGAGTAAAGGGACGGCGTAGATGCCGCTGCTTTAATTAGAAAAACAACATCGCTTTACAAACCTTGCTTTAATAGAATGCATCACTTTAACGAAGATCGGGCTTCGAGATAAATCCAAGATAAACAGAGATAACGAAGCCAGCATGAAATAACACAAAATGGAGAAAGGATTAGCGAGGTCTTTCAAATATTTAGCAACAGCTCAAGTCTTCTTGAAAAAAAGTTTAGTGAAACACTTAAAAAAAAAAATGTAAATCCCAAAATACTCAAGTTGAATATAATTTGGAAATTAAATGAAATTAAAATGCAAAAGCTTTTATTATTTCAATATTTCTCATAAAACTTTAAAACACTAAAATCCTTGAGGATACTATATGGCAGGATGAAGTAAGATGGGATCTTATTGACATTAAATGGGCATCAAATGAGTTCTAAGACCCAGATCTACATTCATAAAACCTGTGAGCTGATGAATTTAACTACGGAATTTAGGCCAATGGCCACGCACTGGGACCTACGAGGTCATTCAGCTCTGCAGCTGAAATTAAAAGTGAAAGGGTATGAAAGGTGTACCAGGAGGAAAACCTCAAAGCAGTTGCATTATGAAGCAACTGTTAGGAGAGGGCGGAAAGTAAGATGGAAGACAGAACGGAGGTACAGTAAAAGGAATGTTTTCTGCAAAGCTTGGTTCATCCACGATGCGGCAGTTGAAGTATGAAGTATGAGCGAGGCAGTGACCCTTGTTATTCTCTCTGGAGGTAGCCTCTATTAGAGCAAGTGGCGGATGATTAAATTATATACATACATACATATATATATCATACATATCATATATATATATATATATATATATATATATAATATATATATATATATATATATATATATATATATATATATACATTGTTACGAAGTGCCAAGTATCTGGTTACCATTCATCAATTATTACCTCACCAAAAGCCAGACACCTGAACCCTCATAACAAGTATTAAACGACTGAATACTCTAAAGGCAACAGTGATCCCTTAACACTTACCAGTATTGCAGAAAATCGGACTAAGTTCATCTAAACAGGTGTGAGGTAATATTGTAAGTAATTAAATTAATCAAAGGGCATCACTCCATCAGCAACTTTAAAAGTCTAAGTATTTCCCTGATTTCAAAAGTCTAAGTACTTCCCTGGTTCTAAGTCACTTCAAGTAAATTGAAGGAAAGCAAATCGATTACCACTCTATGTTTCTACCTAATATAAATATAATCAAATGCAAATATACTGGTTAGAAATGAAATACTTATAAAAATTTTAAATACAAAAATTTATTATTAAATTCAAAATTTATAAGTAAAATTCACAATATCAGGGAAAATTACTGTTACTTGAAAACAAAGTAAAGTTTAATTAATTCTTGAATCAAATTAAGTAAAATTAAATCAATATTAGTTTATCACAAAATTCAAGAAAATTAATTCAATTGAAATTCAGAAGTGTTAGGCAAGAATTGAAAATTAGAAATTAATTCACAAGTGCTAAGCAATAATAAAACTTGAAAAGAATTCTAAGTAAATGCAAATTAATTCACAAGTGTTAAATTTAATTAAATGTGCAATTATTAAGCAATGAAAATAACTAAGTCAATTAAATTGTGAATGCAAATGAAAATATAAAATAAAAAGGCACACTTCAATAAGAAAATGAACAAGTGCACAAACAATGGAACAAACACAAAACACAAAAATACGCAATGTGTAAAAGTGTAAATCTTTTTCACTCAATACATTGTAACCATCAGTTTTTACCAAACCTTTGCAACCATCTGTTATTAGTTAATCACTGTTCCTAACCGTTATTAGTTATTAGTTAATCACTGTTCCTAACCGTTATTAGTTATTAGTTGCAACTAATAAAAATATAACACACTTTACCTTGGTATACCAACTCCTTTCTTTCTTGCTGCAGCTTGTATTACACTTTCACAAAAACCAGGCGCCGTTACGAAACACTGTTTGTTCAAATTCCACAAAAACACTATATAACACTAAACAAACTCTAAGAAATATCAAATATGAAATCCTCAAGTTACGAGTGACCAGTTTACGTTACGTTACTTTAAGATCAAAAGTGCTATGAGAGAGAGAGAGAGAGAGAGAGAGATATCTGATCGCCTCGCGGTTCTAAGATGTAATGAAATCTCTTCCTTTACGGAAGCTGGACTGGGCAAATGACAAAACGTTTTGAGACAATAATGCTTCTAGAAGCTCCGAAATCACGCAACTTCATAAAGAAATGTGACAAAGACATACACGTATGAGTCCAGTCTGTTAAAAAAAGACACGTACTCTACTCGATCGACATGGAGCAGAAGGCTTATCACATACGATGACACATTCTCCAAAACACAAATGAAGATTTGAGCTTGCTTATCAAACGCGCTGACAGAATAGGAAAGCAAATGGATCTCGCAGACCCTCTAATCTCACAGTGTTGACATAAAAGGGAAAACACTCGTAGTTTCGAACTGACAAAGAAAATCTCTCTCTTTTTACGTACTATGTCATATATATATTCTTTTACAATAAGTAATGCGAAATCTGAACACACATTTAAAACATCCTATCTCCAAGCTATCTAGGAATCTGAAAAAATGTTGCACAATTCTACATGACATTTCAAAGAGGGGAAATATGCATTTTGAAAGTAGCAATATACAATATATATATATATATATATATATATATATATATATATATATATATATATATATATATATAACTTAACATTTATCTATGTATAAATGTATAAAAGCACATGTATACTATTTGTATGTACATATATATATATATATATATATATATATATATATATATATATATATATATATATACAAACATTTATCTATATATATAAAAGTGTAAACACACAGTATACTATATGTGTATGTATGTGTGTGTGTATATATATATATATATATATATATATATATATATATATATATATTATATATATATATATATATATACACACACATATATACTATTTATATATATATATATATATATATATATATATATATATATATATATATATACTATATATGTATATGTATATATATATATATATATATATATATATACTATATGTATATATATATCAAAATATAAATAATTTGATAGCTCAGTAGTCAAAGATCACTGTATGTCATCGTTAAGTTCAACCGGTGAAGAAACATGGATCAAGTACAGTTTTCGCTTACTCAGGGAGTAAGCCTACAAACTACTTTGTTGTTGTTGTTGTTGTTGTGAGAGGGGGGGGGGGGGAGTAGGATATGTATATGGGAGAGCCTAAAAAGTTCTGAAGAAGGTGTTTCGTGTTGAGTTAAAGATATGGGAATTTTAGGATTCGATATTTATGATTCAGTTAAAACTAAATGTAATTGTTTCTAATAAAATATAGCGTATTTATTTTAATTTTCACTGGTGAAACAACACACTATTTGACTGTAGATTTTAGCACGAGGCTCGAGTAAGCTGGAGGTCGGATCACTCCTCTTATTTTTTGGGTGGAAGATATAACTAGGTTATAGTGAACTGTTTATCAAGCGATATTTGCGGATATTCGCGAATATAAAAGATGTTACAGTGTAAGTAACAAATATTCATAATGAGCTCTGTGCCAAAAAAACCTACAAATAATGAGCTAGGGCTCGTGGGGGGGGGGGGTATTGGGGATTGAACTCAATTCTAAGATAAAAAAATCTGAATTCGACAGCCATATGTACTACTACAGCAGAGACGATATCAGCTTTTATTGCTCCTGATGGTTTCGATTATCAAATGTATATTCCCACTGGGTATGAATTATTCCCGAGGTATAGTGAACTGGATATTCAACAATATTTGTAGCTTAAATACTCCGGTGTATATGACAAAATCAATATATATATATATATATATATATATATATATATATATATATATATATATATATATATATATATATATATATATATATATATATATATATATATATATATATATATATATATATATATTCCCCATCTTTTTCTATTATATAAACATATATATTTGTATATATACATTTACATATATGGAAATAATGAACATATAAGCACATGTGTTATGTATCACAATATAACTTTTAATTATAAATTCACTCTACTTTAGGAATAACTTACACCCAAGGGGGATTATAATTGATAAATGCATCTTCCCCCTGCCAAGTTCGAACCCTGACTCTGGTTTATATATACAACAATAAACAGATGACTTTGACCACTTCCTCTCAAGACCCATATTTGAAATCTTGGTCAGGGCAGATACAGTTTTCAATTATAATTCCTTCTGGTCATTAGGTATTACATAGGTATAGTGAATTCGACATCAAATATGTGTGGGTTAGAATTTGGTACTGGTGCGTGTGTGTGTGTGTAATCTCCTTCATCCATTCGTTTAACCAAAACATGTTATCAAACATTCCGCTTGTAAGGTACACAATAATCATGGCCTTGCTCTGATCTCAAACTTCAAACACTAGAGTGCAATAAATCTTCAATAAATATAAACTTTTAAAAAAGACGAAGGGGATTTTCTAGAACAGAAATACAAGTGCCGCCAAAAGCACTGGAAATTTACGATGGGGAAATTTACGATGGGGAAGTATTGTGCGCTCAAGATTTCGCAACGCAAATACAAAAAGTCTCAGGCAGCAATCCAGTGCATAGAGCGAGCGTACCTTAAGCCTAATTAATTCCGATGTCTTATAAATACCAATTACCAGGCATTGGTTGAGATGAACGCGGTTTAATAAAAAGGCTTGCACCGCGTAGCTTCTCGTCTAAGGATTGTTACGTTACGTGGGTTACGTTGTTTCTCGGTGGAGCCACGGTCTATGTATATTCCTAGACCGCGGGTGGAGCAGACCAATTCACACTTCGTGATTTAAACAACGGGCCTGAACTTAATAAATCAGATGACATGACGGATCATCCTTCAATCTGACTTTGGGTACCCTTTGCATTGACAAAGAAATGAATAAAGAAGTAGAAACAGAAAATAAAAAGATCAAATCAAAATTTTACAAATAAGAAGTTAAAAATGACGAAATAAATTCTAAAATGAAAGTAAATAGCAGTAAAGATATAATATATAATGAAAATAACATTCAAATTAATAAAATCAAACCTGACTTCAGTCACCCTTTGTACTGACAACAGAAATGAAATTTTGCGTAAAAACGGAAAACAAACATCAAGAGACAGCGGCAAGTTTATAGGCGTCTCTAGAGCGACGGAAGAACTTACAAGAGGTTCAGACTGCATGGCTGAGAGCATAAAGATTAAAATATTATAATTCTTAGATTTGAAAATAAAATAACAACAGGTAAGAATGAAAAAAAAAAAAAACTCATAGCAAAACTAGGTTGGGAGGAGAACCATTATATACTATGGGTGTTCACCCTTTGTACTATTATCATCTTACTGAGATGTGGCGATTTTGATAAGACAATATCAATTTGGAGACAGATCAGAAATACTGTGTATGTGATCCAGGTCATGAATTTAAATAAACATCGATTTAAATATCAGTAGGTTTAAAAACCAGAGGGTAGGAGTGATAATGCAAAATGCAAAAATATTCGATTCTTGAAAATTCCCTGTGGACCTGGAAAGGGTATAATATACATGGATTAACGGGAATGATTAGAATAGAACAAAATATACCATTTAGGCCAAAGGCCAAGCGCTGAGACCAAGGAGTTCATTCAAAGCTGAAACAGAAATTGACAGTAAAACGGTTTGAAAGGTGTAACAGGAGGAAAACATTACAATGGCACTATGAAACAGTTGTCAGGAGAGGGTGGGAAGTAAGATGGAAGAAAGAGAATATAAACGGAAGTACAGTAGAGTAATATGAATGCAAAAGGTTGCACCTAGGGGCCGAAGGAACGCTGTAAGAACCTAAGGTAAAGCCTATACCGTGCACCGCATGAGGTGCACTGAAAGCAGTAACCCCCTACGGAAGATATATGGACCATTGTAACCATTAGAATTGTAGATGAAGCCGAAGTTCCTCTTATCACTATTGTAACTGTTCCAATGAAACTGAGGGAAATGGGTGTAGGAAATTTTGCAAGTGCAACATGTTTTTATACCAAGGACATTACGTTAGTATGCTCCTTCTTATTTAAGTTTTCGTGACAGGTAAAATTGCAAATTACCTACAGAATACTGCACAGAAAAAAATAAAATATATGAATACTCAATCGTAGAATAATCTGATAATTTCTATACCCACGAGTAACCACCCCTATCATCATAAACCATTGATTCTGTTGACAATGTGCGAGTCCTCGGGCACTTCAGTAAATAGCCAACTAACTAACAGCTGGAAAATTGGAAGTTGAAAACCGTTGTTCTACAGCAGGGGTTCTTAACACCCTCATACTAGGTGTAAGGGACTTGATCTCTGGATACTTGTATATATTTGATTGTAACGTGTCAATGTATACATGGGTACATTTTGTAAACAAATATCTATATAAAATTATAAATGCTTTTGATTTTCTTGCATGTCCTATTCCTACCTATTCACACTTAAAGTATGTACTAAAGTATGTATATTAAGTCATATTGCCAACAAATAGGACTTAAGTGGACTTAAGCAAAGGGGGTAGGGAACCATATTGAGCAATCATTCACTGGGGTCTGGAATCATCCAAAGGTTCAGGACCCTGCCATAGAGGCCTTTAGTTATCACGAAAACTGGAGTATTCAATCAGTAAGAAATGATGTTGTGAAACTTTTGAATTGAAGGGGCTTGCTATCGTCCATTGCACTGTTACATAATTATCTGCAGAAACTAGTTACTCGTTGGACAAGTGAGTTACGTGGTCGCCTACCGATTCGGCAGTCGCGAGTTCGATTCCCAGCTCGGCCAACGGGGAATCAAGAGGAATTTATTTCTGGTGATAAGAAATGAGTAATTTCTCGACATAATGCGGTTCGGATCCCACAATTAGCTGTAGGTCCCGTTGCTAGGTAACCAATTGGTTCCTAGCCCCGTAAAAATATCTAATCCTTCGGGCCAGCCCTAGGAGATCTGTTAATCAGCTCAGTGGTCTGGTTAAACTAAGATATTTTTAACTTTATATGCAAAGAATGCCAGAAATGGTGACCAAACGTACCTATCACACCAGGGCCTTTTAGAAATGTGAAAATTACGTGTAGCTAAATCCACGGGTTACAGATAAGTATAACTGAAAGCTTTTGGCTACTCAGTCCATACAAAACACTCACACAAAACAACATGGGGAAAACGAACCTTGCCTTACGACTATCTATAAGGTGTAGACGGAAGGCATCCACCTAGAAAGTAACTTCCATAAGTGTTTCAAGTATTACAAATTACAAACTTTTTATTTTAACTAACACAGCCATCACTTCAGAATCCACTCCGTCTTCTATTGAACCCGTTTATATTGTCATTCTAATCTATTACCTTCCATACATGTACCTGTAAATTTGTTGTATTGGAATGTATATATTTTAGATAACGACTTGGTTTCCACTGCATAGCCTCTTTATTCATGCAGTTTTTAATGTCTTTTACAGCCTACATTAAAGTGAAGTTTGGGACCTACTTATTTCGTTTGCAATGGCCAGAACAAGCGATTGCTCTTTTACAAAGGTGTAATATCTTTGCACGCAACGTCAATAACATGTAGGTAGCACAATGACTAAGAGTGCCTTAATTACTTCATAATTAAATTGACTTACATAGACAGACATACACGCATACACACACACAGATAAGCCCTTGAGCTTAAGCACATTCTACGAAGGCCATTTTTCAGACCCGGACTCAACAACAATCAGGGCAGTGACTAGAGATAATTGTCCCACTAATTACCTTTCAGAATGAGTTGCAACTAATGGGGACCAATTAGCAGGCGCCGGGGCCGATCGCCAACGGATCGCCGCTCCAGTTTCACAATAGCGGAGACTTCCCCATTCGTCTTCCTCATTCACAGCCAATGAATAAACCCGCTTTTCCCGCTGCTGCTGCTGCTGCATGAGTTGGCAGACTTCTCTCTCTCTCTCTCTCTCTCTCTCTCTCTCTCTCTCTCTCTCTCCTCGCTTTCGAAGTAATTGCGCTTCTCCTACAGAAGATGGATTATCCCAAACATGTAGATATCAAAATAAAAACTCATAGACAGATAAATGTACTATGAACATACATGCAACAGTACATAAAATAAAATTTTTTGTATTAAAATTATATCCCCTCAATGTACAGGACTACACACACACACACACACACACACACACACACACACACACACACACACACATATATATATATATAATATATATATATATATATATATCATATATATATATATATATGTGTGTGTGTGTATGTGTGTGTGTGTATAACTGAATCACGAAAGTTTGGAACGTGATAAATCCATAAATAAAGGTAAAGCCACGAAGGAATGATAAATAACGTAGTTTCTGCAAGATCTTTCGACTGAACGTCGACTGAATGTTTGTTTGTATGCTAGAATAAGGTTAATATTTCTGGCAGCCAAACTCTCCAATTTAAAGCGATATTATAAACACGAATCAATGGAACTGATGAACACAATGCAACCTAGCATGAAAGCCAAATCACCAGATGCAACATCTGGCCTTATAAAGTCAGAGAAGCGATCTCTCAGGTTTAGAAAATAATCTTTCAAAAGTAGAATTTCCCATACATGTTACCTTTATCTAGCAGCTATCACTAGTCTTTTTAGTTATTATCATAGTTCAGTTTGTCTAGAGTGTTCTATGTAATTATCAAAAAGTGCCGACCGTCTCGGGTGTTCTACTAATGATCACAAAGTACTGACTGTCTAAAGTGTTCTAAGTAATGATCACAAAGTACTGACTGGCTAAAGTGTTCTAAATAACGATCACAAAGTACTGACTGGCTAAAGTGTTCTAAGTAATGATCAAAAAGTACTGACTGGCTAAAGTGTTCTAAGTAAAGATCACAAAAGTAGTAACTGGCTAAAGTGTTCTAAGTAATGATCACAAAGCACTGATTGGCTAAAATGTTCTAAGTATTGATCACAAAGTACACACGGTCTCTAGTGTTCTACGTAATCATCATAGAATTCAGAATGTCTCCAGTATTCAACGTAATCATCACGGAGTACAAAATACTTACCATACCACTTGTAACTTTTACTATGCACCCTTTTAAGCTGGTCACTGTCAAATTAAGTTCCTCGTTGGACGAGTTGTTTTCGCGCCCGGCTACCAATCCGGTGATCCGAAGTTCGATTCTCGGCTCGGCTAACGCGGAATCAGAGGAATTTATTTCTGGTGATAGAAATTCATTTCTCGATATAGTGTGGTTCGGATCCCACAATAAGCTGTAGGTCCCGTTGCTAGGTGACCAATTGGTTCCTAGCCAAGTAAAAATACCTAATCCTTCAGACCAGCCCTAGGAGAGCTGTTAATCAGCCCAGTGGTCTGGTTAAACTAAGATATACTTGACTTTTAACTGTCAAATTGATCACGCCTTAACAGTGATCGCTAATCTGATTATCTAAGCAGATCTCTCTCTGACCATTTCTTATCCTTGACAATCTCCAATGTTGTCAATGGTCGGTCATAATAATAATAAAAAAACAACTGTTCATTTACTTCTGATCAGGCGTTTTCATAAGTCATAATATCTGTTAACCGGACGACTTTAAAAATGGTTGATTCCTGCACCAGAAAGCCTCTTTGTCACCCGAGATAAAATCAGTTGAGAATTTTACAAGGGCGAATGCGATTAAAAAACAGCAAGGTTCCATAAATAGTACAAGTATGAAAGAAGAAATCGACCAGGTACCTAGAGAGAGAGAGAGAGAGAGAGAGACTTGCATGTAATTAGTCACCTGCTAAGGAAGATTCTACTCTTTTTTTATATAAAAAAGGAGAACACACTAACACTAAATCTCAAAAATATCAACTTTTATGATGACAATCGAAGAAAGCAAATTTTACTACAGCCTCGTATGTTAACTGGCGTAAATGTTTTCTACCTTACGTCGCAATGTAAAGTTTCTATTTGGAAAACATAATGATAAAGGCAAAATATTTACTATGACTGCAGCAATAAAAATCAAGTAAAACAAGTAAATAATTCGGCATAATCGAGTTTTCTGTACAGTGTATAATGGTATATGAAACTATCAGCCGGGATCCACGAAACATTCAGCCGCAGTCAAGTGGTGGCCTGTTTTATTGGCCCTGAAACTTTTAGCTACAGCCCGATAATGGCCTGTGTTTTGGCACCTGTAGCGGTGCCAGACGCCCGATCATACCTAACCATAACCTTAAATAAAATAAAAACTACTGAGGCTAGAGGGCTGCAATGTGGTATGTTTGATAATTGGAGGGTAGATGATCAACATATCAATTTGCAGCCCTCTAGCCTCAGTAGTTTTTAAGATCCGAGGGCGTAAGCGTTAGCAACAAAAGTGCGGGAAGGACGGACAATCAATAAAAAGACAAAGCACTTGAAAGGGAATTCGTGTAAATGGAAACCTCCTACTTCTCTAGAAACCAAGTTTCAGTTTTTTTTTATTAACACACTGAAAATTAATCATCTTGAAATGCAAGTCTGTGGGACCTGTAATAAATTCGACGCTGAATATTCAAGACTGCCCTCATGCCTAATAAACCGTTACAAGTAGCTAATTTTTTTATGAAGATTAAAAAGTAGTGACTGTCAAACGACTCTCTTATTTCAACAGAAATGCGACTGTATCATACAATACTTTTTAAAAAAGAAATCATCCTCGAAACGGCTCCAAAAGTTCACATCATCATGAGTAGTTATTCTCCTCTGCCACGCTTTATAGAGTCAGCATAATCTGTATCTAAAATAACATCATTCCACCAAGTACAACCCCATGAATAAGCACATTCTTCCCCCAAAAACCCTAGAGGGAGTTCTTCAGTGTCACACACCTCCCAGGTCGGCCGATGAGGCCCTTTTGTCCGTCGCACCAAGTCAATCTTTGGCACGGTCTCTTCTCCTGGAAAAACAACAAAAATGGCCGCATCAGGAGAGAAACCTGAAGAAACCCTTCGTGATGAGCCTAAATAATGCCCTCCTAAGACACACAACTCATCGCCGCGAAATAAAAGTCTCCATTAAGAAGCCCGGTGGCCGATACAGCCTCCACTATAACCACTCAGATGACAATCATTGTCTGGCGGGGGAAAAAAAAAATATAACATTTTACATGTGTACCTGTTCCTGGAAATACGTAATAGGCTGCGATTAAGACGTCCACCCCCGAGGTGGTGCGACGCCAGGTAGCCAGATGCAATAGACGACGCCCAATCCGCACTTATCCACAACCTCCCCCACCCCTCCATCTAACACCCCCAACTTTCATCTCCCACCCACCCCAAACTCCTCTGAACTATCAAACTGTAAAAAAAAAAAAAAAAAAAAAAAAAGTAAAAAAAAAAAAAAAAAAAAAAAAGCTCCCGATTTCTTCAGATCAACGGGTAAGACGGACCCACCGCGTTGCTCTTCCACACACGCAAAAAAGTAGAAGAAAAGAAAAAACGTCCAGTCCCCGTCGCTTTCTTAACCAAACCAATTGGATTTCATGCCGAAATGAGACTAGAGCATATTCTAGTGTTCTGTGGTATTAGTGGGAACCTGCGGAGGAGGCTGCTTTCAACTCTCTCTCTCTCTCTCTCTTTATAGATCAGGCGTCGATGACCGCTCATCGACATTTCCTGATACTTCGTTGATTCAGAATTATTACTTGATAAAATATTTTTTACACGAATTTTCGCCACCACGATAAAATGAACCTCTCACAATTGGCTGTGCATCCGCGCACAGATATGAACAATCACGTCAATTTTCAATAAACGTTTTGTATAGAAAAATATATCACGAACTAACAGAAAAGTACTAAAGAGAGAGCTTTGCATGGCTAGTTCACTACTTGTAATCCTATTGATGGGCTTCCACCTGAATAATTGGAAAAAATGGAGAGTGTCTGATACTGTTATGTAAAAATGAGACTGCTATTGCGTAACACTTTAAACAAAGAGAGAGAGAGAGAGAGAGAGAGAGAGAGAGAGAGAGAGAGAGAGAGAGAGAGAGAGCTGGGACATTCCTACTGTTAAGTAACACATGAAATTTTATAAATATCTTAAAATTGCACAGAGAAAGAGAGACAAAAAGACATCCCATCTGGTTGGTGGCTTTGGAATGCGTGTTGTGGTAAGTAGATGAAACTGAAAAGTTTCCTGTTGAGTTGGGCTTGACCGATATAATTTTTAAAGTTGAATATTCATAAAGAAATGCGGTAAGGTGAAAATGGAGAGGAAAATTTAAATAAACTATGAGAATGACTCCGAGCAAAGTAGCTGGAACAACAAGATGATAATGTACCACTGGTAAGAGGGTTCGATGTTTGAAGTAAAAGTTAAGATTAATAGATGTTTAAGCTGGAGAGGAATGGATATCAATCAGGCTGGAAACATATTGAAGGTAGCACTGGGTCGGCTCTATAGCATTTATGCAAGAAGTTTGCAGTAAGGATTGGTAAGCGTAAACGAGTGGCTGGCTGACCAGGGTTTTTAAGGTGTCTCCATCAAGGGCAACGTTCCGAATAAATAATTGTTCAATTTATACAGGTACAACGGGAGACGGAATTTGACTGGGTCGGTTCTGAAGCATTTATGCAATAAGTTAGCAGTAAGGGCAAGAAAAAAAAAGCAGTAAGTAGCTTACATAGCCCTACAAACAACTTATGGCAGATTTGGCAGAAAGGCTTGAATCACCATGTGACAATCTGACATGTACTTCACCCCAACGACTCCATTCTTCCCAGGACATCCATCAAACTGCTATTTAGTCTACTATTTGCTAACAGATAATCTAGTAAACCACCTTCTTCACCATTTTCCTTTTACCCAATATAATGCAAATCTTTGGAAACCATTTATTTCTAACAAGTGAGCCCCTTTCAAAATACTTTTCCAAAAAAACTTGAAAATCTCATTTACGCCGCAAACTTCTTAACCTTCACTGTAATCTTTCCTTGTCACCTAAACCTTGCGTTTGGATCCTTTAGCACATTCATGAACTTCATATCCCCTCACCCAGCCGGTTACAGACTCAACCTCTCCCCAAATCGTTTTCCCTCGCTTGCAAGACCTAGGTGAATAACAGTGCGAGTATGGAGGTTCAACGTGCTGATGATGAGCGCTCTGTGTAGATATATGAGAGGTAATAATAATGCTGTGGACATTTTCTGCACGATAGGTTTATCTATGATTCAGTTGTTAAGGTATAACTGTAACAGCACAGCTGTTTTTTTTTTTTTTTTTTTTTTTTTTACGAACCAGTCCTCTCTTAGTATATATTTATCTGATTACTTCTAACTTTGTGTAAATGTCTACGCTTATACACAAAACATCTCTGGAAAAGCTACCAAGATAATAAATATAAATAAAAAGAAAATACACGATGAGAGAGAGAGAGAGAGAGAGAGAGAGAGAGAGAGAGAGAGAGAGAGAGAGAGAGAGCTTATAAGTTCTGCTTTGAGTGGATGTAAAGCCACTTGCGCGCTTATAAAAACGCATATATTCTAAACATACTACATACATACGTACAAGTTGTATATAAACACTACATACACACGTATATGTTGTAAATAAACAAAGTTGCTGCCTCGTTTTCGTACAAGCACACACAACCACGAGAGAGAGAGAGAGAGAGAGAGAGAGAGAGAGAGAGAGAGAGAGAGAGAGCTCCCACTTGGTAACCAGCAAACACTTTCGCGTCAAAGAGCTTAATTTTAAAAAATGAGCGTGCTTTTAAAATACGTAAAGAGTAAAAAATCAAAATAGGCATATATACAGGCGAAGCATTCCTTTTACAGCATACTATGCAGCTGTATTAGATAGAGATGATAATTAAATTAAGTAAAATTCCTCCATTCCAAACTTAGCGAACAGAGCCCTCACTTCACCACGGATTACCGAATGGGTCGTTCCATAAACGTCTAGTTTAACGTCTGACCCAGAATGCTTAAACGAGCCCGTTTCTCTTTTACAAATCATCACCATTTATCAGTGGGGTGTGTTTAATGAATGAATGAACTGGTCGAGATAAATAATACCTTTGCGAGGGTCGGAAGGTTTTACCCACTTCCAGCATTCCATTAATAATTTTAACATACCTCGTCGCCTCCGTCTGACATGGCCAGATATGAACGAGGCTCAGAGAGTCTAGGGTCCAGTTAAAATTTAGCCTCCTGAAGGATCACTCTCTTATTAGATATACTATAATTTGATACCGTTCACCTTTGCCGTCGATGTGGGTGAAGGAATAGCTTAAAATAAAACAATGCTAGAGTTCCGTCTTTAAATTACATTAAATCATGCGAAGGAAATGAAATACAACGTAGCACATTTGTAGAGCTTTGCAAAATTGTGCCAAAGGCGAGTTGGTGATGGAGAACGACTTTTTAAACTGGAATTTCCTAATCATCTTCATTGAATAAAAATTAGGACCTCTGGAATTCAAATCCATAAACAGAACATTTACATTATTCAAGAGGTTATCATCTGGTTAATTTGTAAAGGTTGTCAATTAAGTCTTGAACACAAATATGCAACGTTAAAAACACATTATACACTTCATCTTTTAAACCATGTTGATGGCGAAGTAAAATGCATTACCAGACTGAAACCTCTATAAGTCTCTCTTACTTTTACCACACCACTGAGCTGATTAACAGCTCTCCTGCGGCTGGCCCGAAGGATTAGTTTTTTTTTTTTTTTTTTTTTTGCGTGGCTAGGAACCAACTGGTTAATTAACAACGGGACTTACAGCTTATTGTGGGATCCGAACCACATTATATCGAGAATTGAATTTCTATCACCAGAAATAAATCCCTCCGATTCCTAGTTAGCAGAGCGGTGAATCAAACCCGGACCTTGAGATCGGTAGCCGTGCACGTAACCGGTCATCCAACGAGGAACTACTGAAAGTTTTAAAAATGACATTACCAAGATGCTTCCTTCAATTCAATTCAGTTTAGAGAATCAAGAGAAGTACGATTTTTATAAAGTATAAACTTAAAACTGAGTATTCATTATAAAAACGTAAACTACGAAGCAACAAATTCACGACTGATCATCTCATTCAAAAAAGGTCAAACTTAACTTCTCCTAGTCTTGAAACGGAATTCAATTATGTATGGTAATCAACATACGTTTACAACAAACCATATGAAACTAGAAGATTAATCTTTAGAGGCGCTCTGAGTTCGGCTACAGAAATACACGCACCCTGCACACCCTTAACAACTCTCAAATTACCTAGGTGCACTTAGTAAAATGCGGTCTTCACACTGCCAAAAAATTTGATCAACCTAAAAATGTGCAAAGGAAGTGTGACAGACACACTGGGAAACAAACAAATGGCCAGACAGGAGGAGGATCTCCCTTCATGCACATTTATATGCATGATAAGTCAACATTTTATCGAGCTTTACTTGAAATCCATTCTACCGTGCGTGGGTGGTGTGTTTGTATGGCGTTTTTACGTTGCATGGAACCAGTGGTTTTTCAACAACGGGACCAACGGCTTTACGTGACTTCCGAACCACGTCGAGAGTGAACTTCTATCACCAGAAATACACATCTCTCACACCTCAATGGAATGACCGAGATTCGAACTCGCGGCCACCGAGGTAGCAGGTCAGGACCATACCGATCACGCCACTGAGGCGCTGTGCGTGGGTTGTGATACCAAGGTAAAGTAACAGCCTTTGAGGGGTGGACACAGAAACGCGTGCACATCTACGTATGCATACTTGCCTTTGACTGAAATCCATTAAAATGTGTATGAAGAAATGCGGAAACAATGTAAGTACGCAAGACATACTGCTGGACAGAGAAACGCACAAAATACGGCTTGACTGGAATCCTTTCAACTTGGTAGGAGTTGCAATGACAGGAGACTGACGGATAGCCATGAACTTTCTGCCTTGTGGCAAGTTCGACAGAAATCCCTTCAACAGAGTCGGAGGAGCTCGATGAAATACGTATGACAAATGAACTGAAGGACGGATGGTTCCTCCCCCCCAAAATGCCCCTCTGCGCTGTTCTACGTTTCTTCCGAGTTTGCCTACAAGCCCCAAGGGGATTAACAACATAAGGGTCCCATGTAAAATGTGACTGGTTTTGATTACTCATGCCATTAAGAAAATTTAGCTCGAAATGCCGAGTAATTTTTTCCTTAGTATCAAAAAGATAAACGGCGCTAAATGCTGCACATACATATATACATCAATATTTATTACATCATTCTGGTGACCCTGGAAGAGATATCAACCTGCGATGAAAATGAGCATGATGACTGGGAAGTTCTCAGCATCTCGACTGAACGAGAAGTTCCACGCTGGACGAGTGGTTTTCGAGCTCGGCTGCCAATCCGATGGTCCGAAGTTCGATTCCTGGCTCTGCCAACGCGGAATCGGAGGAGTTTATTTCTGGTGATAGAAATTCATTTCTCGATATAGTGTCGTTCGGATCCCACAATAAACTGTAGGTCCCGTTGCTAGGTAACCAATTGGTTCCTAGCCACGTAAAAATATCTAATCCTTCGGGCCAGCCCTAGGAGAGCTGTTAAACTAAGATATACTTAACTTTTTTCGACTGAACGAGAAAGGACGGAGAGACCCGTGGTAGGAGGCAGGGCATAATTCCGCAATAATATACCTTTCGAGCAGATTCCTCCCAACTCATAAGGGAACAGAGTGAATTTCTTAAAATGAGGTCATTTTTCCCACTTCAAAAAGTTAGCATTCAAATGTAAGATTGGCTGGAGTTCCATATAAAATTTTGGGTGAATCGTTAAGACACTCTTCACCTATGAAACAGTTTCACCAAAGAAAATGTATAAAATGAGCCTACTGAATGGCTGCACCTTACAACCCCAGAAGTAAATGGGGTGTTACAAAAAAAATTACAATATTATTCAGTGACTTCGGACTGCCCTCCTTTTGTGCATTATAAAGACCACATGAGTATCAGATTCATGGATACATGGGGAGGATTTGAAAATACATTGAGAGCTTTCTGGCGGCTTTGTTTAAATGTGTATGGCAACTGGACATTGGCAGTAAATAACATTTCTCAACCTCTGTATAGACTAAAGGCTGGTAACCAGGAATTTACAATGTGGAAGTATTTCATTAAAAGGGATTGCAAAATCTTCATAAGACAATGCCCGTGGGGGAAGCGTCTTTACCATAGCTTCAAATAATTAGGCTAAGTATAACATTAGGTGGTTTGAATTTTGCAAACTGCATTCTCTTGGGAAAATGCACTATTCCTGACAACTTCCACCACTTACCTCGGTTTGCAAGCCAAGTTTCCCAAAGGAAAAATCCACTGGGACCTTCTGGTTTATCTTACCATACTAATGCAGAACTATGCTTCCTTTTTCGGTCTCTATAAAATTAAACTAAGTCAGCAGGTTTATCCTTGATTCAATTAGTTATACGATGAACAAGGCTATGACTAGAGAATTGTTTCTCTCTGGAGGTAATCATTATTCAGACGATATGATCCTCGTCGATAGCTAAATTTTAATTGTCTGTCCATAATAAACTACATCATCAGATGCCAGTATATTACAAGCAGACTCCGTTTCTGAATTAAAAGAGGCTAATAGATAAGAAAATGTTTATAGACTGTTGTGACCAGTCTGCCATTGTTCCAAATAAATTTCTGACATTTCACATTATTGATCATCGTAAATATTTCTACAATAAGGTGTGATCCTACCTTTAGCTTACTCGGGCACTTGCTAAAATCTACGGTCAAATAGCGCGTTGTTTCACCAACGAAAATTAAAATAAATATGCTATATTTTATTAGAAATAATTGTTCTGTACTGTTTAACATGCATAATATTAATTTTTTACATTTTCATTCTGACAAATAAACACAAGTATCCTAACTTAAAATTCCTGTATCTTTAACTCATGGCGAAAAACCTTTTCCAGGCCTTTTTCGGCTCTTCCATAGGGCTTCCCTAACCCTTCAAACAACAACAGCAGCAGCAACAAAAACAACAAAGTAGTTTGTTGGCTTTCTCCCAGAGTAAGTAAAAAAAATACCATGTATGTATGGCGCAATTTTAAAATAGAAATTAAGATGGAATTTGGATCAACATCAACTAAGACTATAAATAGAATAGTGACCTCACATTCCAGTGAACCTCTACTCCAGTATCTCTCATTTTTTTACTATTTTAAATATAAGCCAGAGGTAGTTTCTGTTCTTCTAGCTGAAAAAATGAGAAGAGAGAAAAGACAGAGCGAGAAAATCAGCATGATTAATTAGGCAACAAGGAGCCCAGCCTCGCAAACCTGAAAATTAATTAGAGAAGACAAAAACATCCCTAAGGAGAGAGAGAGAAAAAAGGGCTGGATTTAATTAAATATGCCGAATCCGCATAGAGACTGCAATCTCGCCCACACTACCTACCCGGCCCATGCAAATTCCCACACTGACCTCCTCCACCCACAGAAATAAAAGGACAAAATAAAAGAACATAAACTTCTGAATCTTCTACATTTATGGAATGAATGAATTGGCATCAATGAACAAAAATTATAAATTGAATGTGATATCATGTTACAGATTTACTCCACTGCTGATTAAATGGTTTTCCGGACGCAGATTGTGCCGATATATGACACACAATTTCAAAATGTCTCTAGGAATCATATATAATACACACACACACATATATATGTATATACATACGTGTGTATATATAAATTTATTTATCCACATTCGTACAATTTTTTACTCATACATACACACCTATTTACTTATATATATACATGTGTACATGTGTGTATGTGTATTTACTTATATGCGCATTGGTGACACGCGTGGCATTTTAATATTCACAAATAAATTCACAAGATAACAAAAAGGCCAAAGGCCAAGCGCTGGGAACTGAGGTCATTCTGCGCTTAAAGGGAAATTGCGAGTGAACAGGTTTGAAAGGTGAAACAGGAGTAAACCTTGAAACTACATTACGAAACAACTTTATTGAGAGGTTGGAAAGTAAGATGAAAGAAAAGAATATGAACGGAGGTACAGTAAAAGGAGAGAAGAGGGTTACAGATAGGGACCACAGGAACACTGCTAAGAGCCTAAAATAATGCCTACAGTGCACAGCGTGGGGAGCACTGACAGGCAACACCACCCTGCGGGAGACTATATCCTGGGAAGAACTTGCAACCAACGAAAATAATTCCGTGGTTCTGCCCGGCCAGGATTCCAACCTGGGTGTTTGGTTTGGATGCACAGATGAACAGTCAATTGCGACTTTAATATCCAATTCGATCTACCTCAAAATTAATATATTTTCATGTTAACCTAAGGGGAATTTTTTAGTTGATAATAATCTCGTCCTCTCGTGGATTCGAACCAGCGGACAGAAGAGAAATCAGGACTTAAGTGACTTGCTGGCCTGGTCAGTAACATCACTGAAGTCCTGATTTCTCCTCAGTCTGCTGTGCGCTGGTTCGAATCCACAATAAGATGAAATTATTACCAACTAAAGAATTTCCTTTCGTTTAACATAATATGGATATATATTCATTC